>NW_027439156.1:0-7500 GCF_033958435.1 Carettochelys insculpta
GGTGACCCTCGCGGGAGGGTCCGGCCGCCTCCTTTCCTCTCCCCCCCGGGAAGCGGGTTGACCTGTTGACCTGGTGGCCGATTCCCTCCCCGGGCACCAGGTCAACCTCCGCTGCTTTCAGCGGGGGTTGACCTGGTGGCCGATTCCCTCCCCGGGCACCAGGTCAACCTCCGCTGCTTTCAGCGGGGGTTGACCTGGTGGCCGATTCGCTCCCCGGGCACCAGGTCAACCTCCGCTGCTTTCAGCGGGGGTTGACCTGGTGGCCGATTCCCTCCCCGGGCACCAGGTCAACCTCCGCTGCTTTCAGCGGGGGTTGACCTGGTGGCCGATTCCCTCCCCGGGCACCAGGTCAACCTCCGCTGCTTTCAGCGGGGGTTGACCTGGTGGCCGATTCGCTCCCCGGGCACCAGGTCAACCTCCGCTGCTTTCAGCGGGGGTTGACCTGGTGGCCGATTCCCTCCCCGGGCACCAGGTCAACCTCCGCTGCTTTCAGCGGGGGTTGACCTGGTGGCCGATTCCCTCCCCGGGCACCAGGTCAACCTCCGCTGCTTTCAGCGGGGGTTGACCTGGTGGCCGATTCGCTCCCCGGGCACCAGGTCAACCTCCGCTGCTTTCAGCGGGGGTTGACCTGGTGGCCGATTCCCTCCCCGGGCACCAGGTCAACCTCCGCTGCTTTCAGCGGGGGTTGACCTGGTGGCCGATTCCCTCCCCGGGCACCAGGTCAACCTCCGCTGCTTTCAGCGGGGGTTGACCTGGTGGCCGATTCGCTCCCCGGGCACCAGGTCAACCTCCGCTGCTTTCAGCGGGGGTTGACCTGGTGGCCCATTCGCTCCCCGGGCACCAGGTCAACCTCCGTTGCTTTCAGCGGGGGTTGACCTGGTGGCCGATTCGCTCCCCGGGCACCAGGTCAACCTCCGGTGCTTTCAGCGGGGGTTGACCTGGTGGCCGATTCCCTCCCCGGGCACCAGGTCAACCTCCGGTGCTTTCAGCGGGGGTTGACCTGGTGGCCGATTCCCTTCCCGGGCACCAGGTCAACCTCCGGTGCTTTCAGCGGGGGTTGACCTGGTGGCCGATTCCCTCCCCGGGCACCAGGTCAACCTCCGGTGCTTTCAGCGGGGGTTGACCTGGTGGCCGATTCGCTCCCCGGGCACCAGGTCAACCTCCGCTGCTTTCAGCGGGGGTTGACCTGGTGGCCCATTCGCTCCCCGGGCACCAGGTCAACCGCACCCTTTTTCGGCCGCCTTCGCCTCCAAATTTTTCCCCCCGTTTCCTTGCCCACTCCTCGGTCACTTCATACGCCCTCCCCCTTACATCCACCGTACGCAACACCTCCACCGGGCTTAATAGTCCACAACCGGGACCCAGGGCCTTCCCCGCTCTCAACAACCTCCACCCACGGTCCCCCTCCACCGGGCTTAATAGTCCACAACCGGGTCCCAGGGCCTTCCCCGCTCTCAACAACCTCCACCCACGGTCCCCCTCCACCGGGCTTAATAGTCCACAACCGAGACCCAGGGCCTTCCCCGCTCTCAACAACCTCCACCCACGGTCCCCCTCCACCGGGCTTAATAGTCCACAACCGGGTCCCAGGGCCTTCCCCGCTCTCAACAACCTCCACCCACGGTCCCCCTCCACCGGGCTTAATAGTCCACAACCGGGACCCAGGGCCTTCCCCGCTCTCAACAACCTCCACCCACGGTCCCCCTCCACCGGGCTTAATAGTCCACAACCGGGTCCCAGGGCCTTCCCCGCTCTCAACAACCTCCACCCACGGTCCCCCTCCACCGGGCTTAATAGTCCACAACCGAGACCCAGGGCCTTCCCCGCTCTCAACAACCTCCACCCACGGTCCCCCTCCACCGGGCTTAATAGTCCACAACCGGGTCCCAGGGCCTTCCCCGCTCTCAACAACCTCCACCCACGGTCCCCCTCCACCGGGCTTAATAGTCCACAACCGGGACCCAGGGCCTTCCCCGCTCTCAACAACCTCCACCCACGGTCCCCCTCCACCGGGCTTAATAGTCCACAACCGGGACCCAGGGCCTTCCCCGCTCTCAACAACCTCCACCCACGGTCCCCCTCCACCGGGCTTAATAGTCCACAACCGGGTCCCAGGGCCTTCCCCGCTCTCAACAACCTCCACCCACGGTCCCCCTCCACCGGGCTTAATAGTCCACAACCGGGACCCAGGGCCTTCCCCGCTCTCAACAACCTCCACCCACGGTCCCCCTCCACCGGGCTTAATAGTCCACAACCGGGTCCCAGGGCCTTCCCCGCTCTCAACAACCTCCACCCACGGTCCCCCTCCACCGGGCTTAATAGTCCACAACCGAGACCCAGGGCCTTCCCCGCTCTCAACAACCTCCACCCACGGTCCCCCTCCACCGGGCTTAATAGTCCACAACCGGGTCCCAGGGCCTTCCCCGCTCTCAACAACCTCCACCCACGGTCCCCCTCCACCGGGCTTAATAGTCCACAACCGGGACCCAGGGCCTTCCCCGCTCTCAACAACCTCCACCCACGGTCCCCCTCCACCGGGCTTAATAGTCCACAACCGAGACCCAGGGCCTTCCCCGCTCTCAACAACCTCCACCCACGGTCCCCCTCCACCGGGCTTAATAGTCCACAACCGGGACCCAGGGCCTTCCCCGCTCTCAACAACCTCCCCCCACGGTCCCCCTCCACCGGGCTTAATAGTCCACAACCGAGACCCAGGGCCTTCCCCGCTCTCAACAACCTCCACCCACGGTCCCCCTCCACCGGGCTTAATAGTCCACAACCGGGACCCAGGGCCTTCCCCGCTCTCAACAACCTCCACCCACGGTCCCCCTCCACCGGGCTTAATAGTCCACAACCGAGACCCAGGGCCTTCCCCGCTCTCAACAACCTCCACCCACGGTCCCCCTCCACCGGGCTTAATAGTCCACAACCGGGACCCAGGGCCTTCCCCGCTCTCAACAACCTCCCCCCACGGTCCCCCTCCACCGGGCTTAATAGTCCACAACCGAGACCCAGGGCCTTCCCCGCTCTCAACAACCTCCACCCACGGTCCCCCAAGACGCACGTTCCAAGCCTTAACCCTCAGACCATCCACCCCCCGGGCGGGACCCCACACCCACCTGACCCCAACTCACTCCCACCAAAAACACCACCACCGCCACCGCCTCAACGGCCTGCCCCACCCAGCACTCCCACACACACACCTGCCCCACCAACGCTCCACACACGCTTTCTTCCCTCTCCCCGACCCGACCCAAGCCATCGCACCGCACCGGGTGAGGGCCTAAGCTTCCTCGCCCGCCCCCCCGCCCCCGACACGCAGGCAGGCAGAGGGAAAGGCCTCAGCGCCCCCCAGGACCGTCGCGCCGCCTTGGCCTCACGGCTTCCCTGCTCCCGCACGGCAGACACACGCCCCGCTCTACCCCCGCTGGGGCCAAAAGCTGCCTACGGCACCTGGGATTCCCAGGCGGTCACCCATCCAGGTACTAGCCAGGCCCGGGACGGTTTACCTTCCGAGATCGGACGAGATCGGGGGCATTCGGTCCGGTATGGCCGTAGGCCCCCGCCTCCCCGGGCTTTAGCGTCAGCAGCCTGGCCTCAGTCAGCCGGGCCCAAACAATTAACCCGGAGGCCGGGCCGAGGGAAAACTTCCTCCGAGCCGGCCCAAGGGGAAGGGAGGACGAGGACGCCGGGCCCGGGAGGTGACAGGACGTGCACGTCAGACCCGGGAAGCTGTGCGCCCCGAGGTTAACCCCCGGGCCGGGGCGGGGAGAGAAAAATGTTCTAAGTCCGGTAGGGACAGCAGGTCAACCCCGGTCCGAGGCGGGGAGAGAAATTTTCCAAGTCCGGCAGGGACAGCAGGTCAACCCCGGCCGCCGTAGCAGAGGTTGACCTGGTGTCCGATTCGCTCCCCGGGCACCAGGTCAACCTCGGGCGCTTTAGCGGAGGTTGACCTGGTGTCCGATTCGCTCCCCGGGCACCAGGTCAACCTCGGGCGCCTTAGCAGAGGTTGACCTGGTGTCCGATTCGCTCCCCGGGCACCAGGTAAACCGTGGCCGCTTTCAGCGGAGGTTGACCTGGTGGCCGATCCCCTCCTCGGGCTCCAAGTCCGGCAGGGACAGCAGGTGAACCCCGGCCGCTTTAGCAGAGGTTGACCTGGTGTCCGATTCGCTCCCCGGGCACCAGGTAAACCGTGGCCGCTTTCAGCGGAGGTTGACCTGGTGGCCGATCCCCTCCTCGGGCTCCAAGTCCGGCAGGGACAGCAGGTCAACCCCGGCCGCTTTAGCAGAGGTTGACCTGGTGTCCGATTCGCTCCCCGGGCACCAGGTAAACCGTGGCCGCTTTCAGCGGAGGTTGACCTGGTGGCCGATCCCCTCCTCGGGCTCCAAGTCCGGCAGGGACAACAGGTCAACCCCGGTTCCGGGCGGGGAGAGAAAAATTTTCTAAGTCCGGCAGGGACAGCAGGTCAACCCCGGCCGCCGTAGCAGAGGTTGACCTGGTGTCCGATTCGCTCCCCGGGCACCAGGTCAACCTCGGGCGCCTTAGCAGAGGTTGACCTGGTGTCCGATTCGCTCCCCGGGCACCAGGTAAACCGTGGCCGCTTTCAGCGGAGGTTGACCTGGTGGCCGATCCCCTCCTCGGGCTCCAAGTCCGGCAGGGACAGCAGGTGAACCCCGGCCGCTTTAGCAGAGGTTGACCTGGTGTCCGATTCGCTCCCCGGGCACCAGGTAAACCGTGGCCGCTTTCAGCGGAGGTTGACCTGGTGGCCGATCCCCTCCTCGGGCTCCAAGTCCGGCACGGACAGCAGGTCAACCCCGGCCGCTTTAGCAGAGGTTGACCTGGTGTCCGATTCGCTCCCCGGGCACCAGGTAAACCGTGGCCGCTTTCAGCGGAGGTTGACCTGGTGGCCGATCCCCTCCTCGGGCTCCAAGTCCGGCAGGGACAGCAGGTCAACCCCGGCCGCTTTAGCAGAGGTTGACCTGGTGTCCGATTCGCTCCCCGGGCACCAGGTAAACCGTGGCCGCTTTCAGCGGAGGTTGACCTGGTGGCCGATCCCCTCCTCGGGCTCCAAGTCCGGCAGGGACAACAGGTCAACCCCGGTTCCGGGCGGGGAGAGAAAAATTTTCTAAGTCCGGCAGGGACAGCAGGTCAACCCCGGCCGCCGTAGCAGAGGTTGACCTGGTGTCCGATTCGCTCCCCGGGCACCAGGTCAACCTCGGGCGCCTTAGCAGAGGTTGACCTGGTGTCCGATTCGCTCCCCGGGCACCAGGTAAACCGTGGCCGCTTTCAGCGGAGGTTGACCTGGTGGCCGATCCCCTCCTCGGGCTCCAAGTCCGGCAGGGACAGCAGGTGAACCCCGGCCGCTTTAGCAGAGGTTGACCTGGTGTCCGATTCGCTCCCCGGGCACCAGGTAAACCGTGGCCGCTTTCAGCGGAGGTTGACCTGGTGGCCGATCCCCTCCTCGGGCTCCAAGTCCGGCACGGACAGCAGGTCAACCCCGGCCGCTTTAGCAGAGGTTGACCTGGTGTCCGATTCGCTCCCCGGGCACCAGGTAAACCGTGGCCGCTTTCAGCGGAGGTTGACCTGGTGGCCGATCCCCTCCTCGGGCTCCAAGTCCGGCAGGGACAGCAGGTCAACCCCGGCCGCTTCAGCTGAGGTTGACCTGGTGTCCGATTCGCTCCCCGGGCACCAGGTAAACCGTGGCCGCTTTCAGCGGAGGTTGACCTGGTGGCCGATCCCCTCCTGGGGCTCCAAGTCCGGCAGGGACAACAGGTCAACCCCGGTCCCAGGCGGGAGAGAAAAATTTTCTAAGTCCGGCAGGGACAACAGGTCAACCCCGGTTCCGAGCGGGAGAGAAAAATTTTCTAAGTCCGGCAGGGACAACAGGTCAACCCCGGTCCCAGGCGGCAGAGAAAAATTTTCTAAGTCCGGCAGGGACAACAGGTCAACCCCGGTCCCAGGCGGGAGAGAAAAAATTTCTAAGTCCGGCAGGGACAACAGGTCAACCCCGGTCCCAGGCTGGAGAGAAAAATTTTCTAAGTCCGGCAGGGACAGCAGGTCAACCCCGGCCGCTTTAGCAGAGGTTGACCTGGTGTCCGATTCGCTCCCCGGGCACCAGGTCAACCTCTGGCGCTTTAGCAGAGGTTGACCTGGTGTCAGATTCGCTCCCCGGGCACCAGGTCAACCTCGGTCGCTTTAGCAGAGGTTGACCTGGTGTCCGATTCGCTCCCCGGGCACCAGGTAAACCGTGGCCGCTTTCAGCGGAGGTTGACCTGGTGGCCGATCCCCTCCTGGGGCTCCAAGTCCGGCAGGGACAGCAGGTCAACCCCGGTCCCAGGCGGGGAGAGAAAAAATTTCTAAGTCCGGCAGGGACAACAGGTCAACCCCGGTCCCAGGCTGGAGAGAAAAATTTTCCAAGTCCGGCAGGGACAGCAGGTCAACCCCGGCCGCTTCAGCTGAGGTTGACCTGGTGTCCGATTCGCTCCCCGGGCACCAGGTAAACCGTGGCCGCTTTCAGCGGAGGTTTACCTGGTGGCCGATCCCCTCCTCGGGCTCCAAGTCCGGCAGGGACAACAGGTCAACCCCGGTCCCAGGCGGGAGAGAAAAATTTTCTAAGTCCGGCAGGGACAACAGGTCAACCCCGGTTCCGAGCGGGAGAGAAAAATTTTCTAAGTCCGGCAGGGACAACAGGTCAACCCCGGTCCCAGGCGGCAGAGAAAAAATTTCTAAGTCCGGCAGGGACAACAGGTCAACCCCGGTACCGGGCGGGAGAGAAAAAATTTCTAAGTCCGGCAGGGACAACAGGTCAACCCCGGTCCCAGGCGGCAGAGAAAAAATTTCTAAGTCCGGCAGGGACAACAGGTCAACCCCGGTCCCGGGCGGGAGAGAAAAATTTTCTAAGTCCGGCAGGGACAACAGGTCAACCCCGGTCCCAGGCGGCAGAGAAAAAATTTCTAAGTCCGGCAGGGACAACAGGTCAACCCCGGTCCCAGGCGGGAGAGAAAAATTTTCTAAGTCCGGCAGGGACAACAGGTCAACCCCGGTCCCAGGCGGCAGAGAAAAAATTTCTAAGTCCGGCAGGGACAACAGGTCAACCCCGGTACCGGGCGGGAGAGAAAAAATTTCTAAGTCCGGCAGGGACAACAGGTCAACCCCGGTCCCAGGCTGGAGAGAAAAAATTTCTAAGTCCGGCAGGGACAACAGGTCAACCCCGGTCCCAGGCGGCAGAGAAAAAATTTCTAAGTCCGGCAGGGACAACAGGTCAACCCCGGTCCCAGGCGGCAGAGAAAAAATTTCTAAGTCCGGCAGGGACAACAGGTCAACCCCGGTCCCAGGCGGCAGAGAAAAAATTTCTAAGTCCGGCAGGGACAACAGGTCAACCCCGGTCCCAGGCGGGAGAGAAAAATTTTCTAAGTCCGGCAGGGACAACAGGTCAACCCCGGTCCCAGGCGGCAGAGAAAAATTTTCTAAGTCCGGCAGGGACAACAGGTCAACCCCGGT
>NW_027439156.1:20000-21504 GCF_033958435.1 Carettochelys insculpta
CGCTGCTTTCAGCGGGGGTTGACCTGGTGGCCGATTCGCTCCCCGGGCACCAGGTCAACCTCCGCTGCTTTCAGCGGGGGTTGACCTGGTGGCCCATTCGCTCCCCGGGCACCAGGTCAACCTCCGTTGCTTTCAGCGGGGGTTGACCTGGTGGCCGATTCGCTCCCCGGGCACCAGGTCAACCTCCGGTGCTTTCAGCGGGGGTTGACCTGGTGGCCGATTCCCTCCCCGGGCACCAGGTCAACCTCCGGTGCTTTCAGCGGGGGTTGACCTGGTGGCCGATTCCCTTCCCGGGCACCAGGTCAACCTCCGGTGCTTTCAGCGGGGGTTGACCTGGTGGCCGATTCCCTCCCCGGGCACCAGGTCAACCTCCGGTGCTTTCAGCGGGGGTTGACCTGGTGGCCGATTCGCTCCCCGGGCACCAGGTCAACCTCCGCTGCTTTCAGCGGGGGTTGACCTGGTGGCCCATTCGCTCCCCGGGCACCAGGTCAACCGCACCCTTTTTCGGCCGCCTTCGCCTCCAAATTTTTCCCCCCGTTTCCTTGCCCACTCCTCGGTCACTTCATACGCCCTCCCCCTTACATCCACCGTACGCAACACCTCCACCGGGCTTAATAGTCCACAACCGGGACCCAGGGCCTTCCCCGCTCTCAACAACCTCCACCCACGGTCCCCCTCCACCGGGCTTAATAGTCCACAACCGGGTCCCAGGGCCTTCCCCGCTCTCAACAACCTCCACCCACGGTCCCCCTCCACCGGGCTTAATAGTCCACAACCGAGACCCAGGGCCTTCCCCGCTCTCAACAACCTCCACCCACGGTCCCCCTCCACCGGGCTTAATAGTCCACAACCGGGTCCCAGGGCCTTCCCCGCTCTCAACAACCTCCACCCACGGTCCCCCTCCACCGGGCTTAATAGTCCACAACCGGGACCCAGGGCCTTCCCCGCTCTCAACAACCTCCACCCACGGTCCCCCTCCACCGGGCTTAATAGTCCACAACCGGGTCCCAGGGCCTTCCCCGCTCTCAACAACCTCCACCCACGGTCCCCCTCCACCGGGCTTAATAGTCCACAACCGAGACCCAGGGCCTTCCCCGCTCTCAACAACCTCCACCCACGGTCCCCCTCCACCGGGCTTAATAGTCCACAACCGGGTCCCAGGGCCTTCCCCGCTCTCAACAACCTCCACCCACGGTCCCCCTCCACCGGGCTTAATAGTCCACAACCGGGACCCAGGGCCTTCCCCGCTCTCAACAACCTCCACCCACGGTCCCCCTCCACCGGGCTTAATAGTCCACAACCGGGACCCAGGGCCTTCCCCGCTCTCAACAACCTCCACCCACGGTCCCCCTCCACCGGGCTTAATAGTCCACAACCGGGTCCCAGGGCCTTCCCCGCTCTCAACAACCTCCACCCACGGTCCCCCTCCACCGGGCTTAATAGTCCACAACCGGGACCCAGGGCCTTCCCCGCTCTCAACAACCTCCACCCACGGTCCCCCTCC
>NW_027439157.1:0-7500 GCF_033958435.1 Carettochelys insculpta
TAGAAATTTTTTCTCTCCCGCCTGGGACCGGGGTTGACCTGTTGTCCCTGCCGGACTTAGAAATTTTTTCTCTCCAGCCTGGGACCGGGGTTGACCTGTTGTCCCTGCCGGACTTAGAAATTTTTTCTCTGCCGCCTGGGACCGGGGTTGACCTGTTGTCCCTGCCGGACTTAGAAAATTTTTCTCTGCCGCCTGGGACCGGGGTTGACCTGTTGTCCCTGCCGGACTTAGAAAATTTTTCTCTCCCGCCTGGGACCGGGGTTGACCTGTTGTCCCTGCCGGACTTAGAAATTTTTTCTCTGCCGCCTGGGACCGGGGTTGACCTGTTGTCCCTGCCGGACTTAGAAATTTTTTCTCTGCCGCCTGGGACCGGGGTTGACCTGTTGTCCCTGCCGGACTTAGAAATTTTTTCTCTGCCGCCTGGGACCGGGGTTGACCTGTTGTCCCTGCCGGACTTAGAAATTTTTTCTCTCCAGCCTGGGACCGGGGTTGACCTGTTGTCCCTGCCGGACTTAGAAATTTTTTCTCTCCCGCCCGGTACCGGGGTTGACCTGTTGTCCCTGCCGGACTTAGAAATTTTTTCTCTGCCGCCTGGGACCGGGGTTGACCTGTTGTCCCTGCCGGACTTAGAAAATTTTTCTCTCCCGCCTGGGACCGGGGTTGACCTGTTGTCCCTGCCGGACTTAGAAATTTTTTCTCTGCCGCCTGGGACCGGGGTTGACCTGTTGTCCCTGCCGGACTTAGAAAATTTTTCTCTCCCGCCCGGGACCGGGGTTGACCTGTTGTCCCTGCCGGACTTAGAAATTTTTTCTCTGCCGCCTGGGACCGGGGTTGACCTGTTGTCCCTGCCGGACTTAGAAATTTTTTCTCTCCCGCCCGGTACCGGGGTTGACCTGTTGTCCCTGCCGGACTTAGAAATTTTTTCTCTGCCGCCTGGGACCGGGGTTGACCTGTTGTCCCTGCCGGACTTAGAAAATTTTTCTCTCCCGCTCGGAACCGGGGTTGACCTGTTGTCCCTGCCGGACTTAGAAAATTTTTCTCTCCCGCCTGGGACCGGGGTTGACCTGTTGTCCCTGCCGGACTTGGAGCCCGAGGAGGGGATCGGCCACCAGGTAAACCTCCGCTGAAAGCGGCCACGGTTTACCTGGTGCCCGGGGAGCGAATCGGACACCAGGTCAACCTCAGCTGAAGCGGCCGGGGTTGACCTGCTGTCCCTGCCGGACTTGGAAAATTTTTCTCTCCAGCCTGGGACCGGGGTTGACCTGTTGTCCCTGCCGGACTTAGAAATTTTTTCTCTCCCCGCCTGGGACCGGGGTTGACCTGCTGTCCCTGCCGGACTTGGAGCCCCAGGAGGGGATCGGCCACCAGGTCAACCTCCGCTGAAAGCGGCCACGGTTTACCTGGTGCCCGGGGAGCGAATCGGACACCAGGTCAACCTCTGCTAAAGCGACCGAGGTTGACCTGGTGCCCGGGGAGCGAATCTGACACCAGGTCAACCTCTGCTAAAGCGCCAGAGGTTGACCTGGTGCCCGGGGAGCGAATCGGACACCAGGTCAACCTCTGCTAAAGCGGCCGGGGTTGACCTGCTGTCCCTGCCGGACTTAGAAAATTTTTCTCTCCAGCCTGGGACCGGGGTTGACCTGTTGTCCCTGCCGGACTTAGAAATTTTTTCTCTCCCGCCTGGGACCGGGGTTGACCTGTTGTCCCTGCCGGACTTAGAAAATTTTTCTCTGCCGCCTGGGACCGGGGTTGACCTGTTGTCCCTGCCGGACTTAGAAAATTTTTCTCTCCCGCTCGGAACCGGGGTTGACCTGTTGTCCCTGCCGGACTTAGAAAATTTTTCTCTCCCGCCTGGGACCGGGGTTGACCTGTTGTCCCTGCCGGACTTGGAGCCCCAGGAGGGGATCGGCCACCAGGTCAACCTCCGCTGAAAGCGGCCACGGTTTACCTGGTGCCCGGGGAGCGAATCGGACACCAGGTCAACCTCAGCTGAAGCGGCCGGGGTTGACCTGCTGTCCCTGCCGGACTTGGAGCCCGAGGAGGGGATCGGCCACCAGGTCAACCTCCGCTGAAAGCGGCCACGGTTTACCTGGTGCCCGGGGAGCGAATCGGACACCAGGTCAACCTCTGCTAAAGCGGCCGGGGTTGACCTGCTGTCCGTGCCGGACTTGGAGCCCGAGGAGGGGATCGGCCACCAGGTCAACCTCCGCTGAAAGCGGCCACGGTTTACCTGGTGCCCGGGGAGCGAATCGGACACCAGGTCAACCTCTGCTAAAGCGGCCGGGGTTCACCTGCTGTCCCTGCCGGACTTGGAGCCCGAGGAGGGGATCGGCCACCAGGTCAACCTCCGCTGAAAGCGGCCACGGTTTACCTGGTGCCCGGGGAGCGAATCGGACACCAGGTCAACCTCTGCTAAGGCGCCCGAGGTTGACCTGGTGCCCGGGGAGCGAATCGGACACCAGGTCAACCTCTGCTACGGCGGCCGGGGTTGACCTGCTGTCCCTGCCGGACTTAGAAAATTTTTCTCTCCCCGCCCGGAACCGGGGTTGACCTGTTGTCCCTGCCGGACTTGGAGCCCGAGGAGGGGATCGGCCACCAGGTCAACCTCCGCTGAAAGCGGCCACGGTTTACCTGGTGCCCGGGGAGCGAATCGGACACCAGGTCAACCTCTGCTAAAGCGGCCGGGGTTGACCTGCTGTCCCTGCCGGACTTGGAGCCCGAGGAGGGGATCGGCCACCAGGTCAACCTCCGCTGAAAGCGGCCACGGTTTACCTGGTGCCCGGGGAGCGAATCGGACACCAGGTCAACCTCTGCTAAAGCGGCCGGGGTTGACCTGCTGTCCGTGCCGGACTTGGAGCCCGAGGAGGGGATCGGCCACCAGGTCAACCTCCGCTGAAAGCGGCCACGGTTTACCTGGTGCCCGGGGAGCGAATCGGACACCAGGTCAACCTCTGCTAAAGCGGCCGGGGTTCACCTGCTGTCCCTGCCGGACTTGGAGCCCGAGGAGGGGATCGGCCACCAGGTCAACCTCCGCTGAAAGCGGCCACGGTTTACCTGGTGCCCGGGGAGCGAATCGGACACCAGGTCAACCTCTGCTAAGGCGCCCGAGGTTGACCTGGTGCCCGGGGAGCGAATCGGACACCAGGTCAACCTCTGCTACGGCGGCCGGGGTTGACCTGCTGTCCCTGCCGGACTTAGAAAATTTTTCTCTCCCCGCCCGGAACCGGGGTTGACCTGTTGTCCCTGCCGGACTTGGAGCCCGAGGAGGGGATCGGCCACCAGGTCAACCTCCGCTGAAAGCGGCCACGGTTTACCTGGTGCCCGGGGAGCGAATCGGACACCAGGTCAACCTCTGCTAAAGCGGCCGGGGTTGACCTGCTGTCCCTGCCGGACTTGGAGCCCGAGGAGGGGATCGGCCACCAGGTCAACCTCCGCTGAAAGCGGCCACGGTTTACCTGGTGCCCGGGGAGCGAATCGGACACCAGGTCAACCTCTGCTAAAGCGGCCGGGGTTCACCTGCTGTCCCTGCCGGACTTGGAGCCCGAGGAGGGGATCGGCCACCAGGTCAACCTCCGCTGAAAGCGGCCACGGTTTACCTGGTGCCCGGGGAGCGAATCGGACACCAGGTCAACCTCTGCTAAGGCGCCCGAGGTTGACCTGGTGCCCGGGGAGCGAATCGGACACCAGGTCAACCTCCGCTAAAGCGCCCGAGGTTGACCTGGTGCCCGGGGAGCGAATCGGACACCAGGTCAACCTCTGCTACGGCGGCCGGGGTTGACCTGCTGTCCCTGCCGGACTTGGAAAATTTCTCTCCCCGCCTCGGACCGGGGTTGACCTGCTGTCCCTACCGGACTTAGAACATTTTTCTCTCCCCGCCCCGGCCCGGGGGTTAACCTCGGGGCGCACAGCTTCCCGGGTCTGACGTGCACGTCCTGTCACCTCCCGGGCCCGGCGTCCTCGTCCTCCCTTCCCCTTGGGCCGGCTCGGAGGAAGTTTTCCCTCGGCCCGGCCTCCGGGTTAATTGTTTGGGCCCGGCTGACTGAGGCCAGGCTGCTGACGCTAAAGCCCGGGGAGGCGGGGGCCTACGGCCATACCGGACCGAATGCCCCCGATCTCGTCCGATCTCGGAAGGTAAACCGTCCCGGGCCTGGCTAGTACCTGGATGGGTGACCGCCTGGGAATCCCAGGTGCCGTAGGCAGCTTTTGGCCCCAGCGGGGGTAGAGCGGGGCGTGTGTCTGCCGTGCGGGAGCAGGGAAGCCGTGAGGCCAAGGCGGCGCGACGGTCCTGGGGGGCGCTGAGGCCTTTCCCTCTGCCTGCCTGCGTGTCGGGGGCGGGGGGGCGGGCGAGGAAGCTTAGGCCCTCACCCGGTGCGGTGCGATGGCTTGGGTCGGGTCGGGGAGAGGGAAGAAAGCGTGTGTGGAGCGTTGGTGGGGCAGGTGTGTGTGTGGGAGTGCTGGGTGGGGCAGGCCGTTGAGGCGGTGGCGGTGGTGGTGTTTTTGGTGGGAGTGAGTTGGGGTCAGGTGGGTGTGGGGTCCCGCCCGGGGGGTGGATGGTCTGAGGGTTAAGGCTTGGAACGTGCGTCTTGGGGGACCGTGGGTGGAGGTTGTTGAGAGCGGGGAAGGCCCTGGGTCTCGGTTGTGGACTATTAAGCCCGGTGGAGGGGGACCGTGGGGGGAGGTTGTTGAGAGCGGGGAAGGCCCTGGGTCCCGGTTGTGGACTATTAAGCCCGGTGGAGGGGGACCGTGGGTGGAGGTTGTTGAGAGCGGGGAAGGCCCTGGGTCTCGGTTGTGGACTATTAAGCCCGGTGGAGGGGGACCGTGGGTGGAGGTTGTTGAGAGCGGGGAAGGCCCTGGGTCCCGGTTGTGGACTATTAAGCCCGGTGGAGGGGGACCGTGGGTGGAGGTTGTTGAGAGCGGGGAAGGCCCTGGGTCTCGGTTGTGGACTATTAAGCCCGGTGGAGGGGGACCGTGGGGGGAGGTTGTTGAGAGCGGGGAAGGCCCTGGGTCCCGGTTGTGGACTATTAAGCCCGGTGGAGGGGGACCGTGGGTGGAGGTTGTTGAGAGCGGGGAAGGCCCTGGGTCTCGGTTGTGGACTATTAAGCCCGGTGGAGGGGGACCGTGGGTGGAGGTTGTTGAGAGCGGGGAAGGCCCTGGGTCCCGGTTGTGGACTATTAAGCCCGGTGGAGGGGGACCGTGGGTGGAGGTTGTTGAGAGCGGGGAAGGCCCTGGGACCCGGTTGTGGACTATTAAGCCCGGTGGAGGGGGACCGTGGGTGGAGGTTGTTGAGAGCGGGGAAGGCCCTGGGTCTCGGTTGTGGACTATTAAGCCCGGTGGAGGGGGACCGTGGGTGGAGGTTGTTGAGAGCGGGGAAGGCCCTGGGACCCGGTTGTGGACTATTAAGCCCGGTGGAGGGGGACCGTGGGTGGAGGTTGTTGAGAGCGGGGAAGGCCCTGGGTCCCGGTTGTGGACTATTAAGCCCGGTGGAGGGGGACCGTGGGTGGAGGTTGTTGAGAGCGGGGAAGGCCCTGGGACCCGGTTGTGGACTATTAAGCCCGGTGGAGGGGGACCGTGGGTGGAGGTTGTTGAGAGCGGGGAAGGCCCTGGGTCCCGGTTGTGGACTATTAAGCCCGGTGGAGGGGGACCGTGGGTGGAGGTTGTTGAGAGCGGGGAAGGCCCTGGGTCCCGGTTGTGGACTATTAAGCCCGGTGGAGGGGGACCGTGGGTGGAGGTTGTTGAGAGCGGGGAAGGCCCTGGGACCCGGTTGTGGACTATTAAGCCCGGTGGAGGGGGACCGTGGGTGGAGGTTGTTGAGAGCGGGGAAGGCCCTGGGTCTCGGTTGTGGACTATTAAGCCCGGTGGAGGGGGACCGTGGGTGGAGGTTGTTGAGAGCGGGGAAGGCCCTGGGACCCGGTTGTGGACTATTAAGCCCGGTGGAGGGGGACCGTGGGTGGAGGTTGTTGAGAGCGGGGAAGGCCCTGGGTCCCGGTTGTGGACTATTAAGCCCGGTGGAGGGGGACCGTGGGTGGAGGTTGTTGAGAGCGGGGAAGGCCCTGGGACCCGGTTGTGGACTATTAAGCCCGGTGGAGGGGGACCGTGGGTGGAGGTTGTTGAGAGCGGGGAAGGCCCTGGGTCTCGGTTGTGGACTATTAAGCCCGGTGGAGGGGGACCGTGGGTGGAGGTTGTTGAGAGCGGGGAAGGCCCTGGGACCCGGTTGTGGACTATTAAGCCCGGTGGAGGGGGACCGTGGGTGGAGGTTGTTGAGAGCGGGGAAGGCCCTGGGTCCCGGTTGTGGACTATTAAGCCCGGTGGAGGTGTTGCGTACGGTGGATGTAAGGGGGAGGGCGTATGAAGTGACCGAGGAGTGGGCAAGGAAACGGGGGGAAAAATTTGGAGGCGAAGGCGGCCGAAAAAGGGTGCGGTTGACCTGGTGCCCGGGGAGCGAATGGGCCACCAGGTCAACCCCCGCTGAAAGCAGCGGAGGTTGACCTGGTGCCCGGGGAGCGAATCGGCCACCAGGTCAACCCCCGCTGAAAGCACCGGAGGTTGACCTGGTGCCCGGGGAGGGAATCGGCCACCAGGTCAACCCCCGCTGAAAGCACCGGAGGTTGACCTGGTGCCCGGGAAGGGAATCGGCCACCAGGTCAACCCCCGCTGAAAGCACCGGAGGTTGACCTGGTGCCCGGGGAGGGAATCGGCCACCAGGTCAACCCCCGCTGAAAGCACCGGAGGTTGACCTGGTGCCCGGGGAGCGAATCGGCCACCAGGTCAACCCCCGCTGAAAGCAACGGAGGTTGACCTGGTGCCCGGGGAGCGAATGGGCCACCAGGTCAACCCCCGCTGAAAGCAGCGGAGGTTGACCTGGTGCCCGGGGAGCGAATCGGCCACCAGGTCAACCCCCGCTGAAAGCAGCGGAGGTTGACCTGGTGCCCGGGGAGGGAATCGGCCACCAGGTCAACCCCCGCTGAAAGCAGCGGAGGTTGACCTGGTGCCCGGGGAGGGAATCGGCCACCAGGTCAACCCCCGCTGAAAGCAGCGGAGGTTGACCTGGTGCCCGGGGAGCGAATCGGCCACCAGGTCAACCCCCGCTGAAAGCAGCGGAGGTTGACCTGGTGCCCGGGGAGGGAATCGGCCACCAGGTCAACCCCCGCTGAAAGCAGCGGAGGTTGACCTGGTGCCCGGGGAGGGAATCGGCCACCAGGTCAACCCCCGCTGAAAGCAGCGGAGGTTGACCTGGTGCCCGGGGAGCGAATCGGCCACCAGGTCAACCCCCGCTGAAAGCAGCGGAGGTTGACCTGGTGCCCGGGGAGGGAATCGGCCACCAGGTCAACCCCCGCTGAAAGCAGCGGAGGTTGACCTGGTGCCCGGGGAGGGAATCGGCCACCAGGTCAACCCCCGCTGAAAGCAGCGGAGGTTGACCTGGTGCCCGGGGAGCGAATCGGCCACCAGGTCAACCCCCGCTGAAAGCAGCGGAGGTTGACCTGGTGCCCGGGGAGGGAATCG
>NW_027439157.1:20000-21377 GCF_033958435.1 Carettochelys insculpta
GCCACGGTTTACCTGGTGCCCGGGGAGCGAATCGGACACCAGGTCAACCTCAGCTGAAGCGGCCGGGGTTGACCTGCTGTCCCTGCCGGACTTAGAAATTTTTTCTCTCCAGCCTGGGACCGGGGTTGACCTGTTGTCCCTGCCGGACTTAGAAATTTTTTCTCTGCCGCCTGGGACCGGGGTTGACCTGTTGTCCCTGCCGGACTTGGAAAATTTTTCTCTCCCGCCTGGGACCGGGGTTGACCTGTTGTCCCTGCCGGACTTAGAAAATTTTTCTCTGCCGCCTGGGACCGGGGTTGACCTGTTGTCCCTGCCGGACTTAGAAATTTTTTCTCTCCAGCCTGGGACCGGGGTTGACCTGTTGTCCCTGCCGGACTTAGAAATTTTTTCTCTCCCGCCCGGGACCGGGGTTGACCTGTTGTCCCTGCCGGACTTAGAAAATTTTTCTCTCCCGCTCGGAACCGGGGTTGACCTGTTGTCCCTGCCGGACTTAGAAAATTTTTCTCTCCCGCCTGGGACCGGGGTTGACCTGTTGTCCCTGCCGGACTTAGAAAATTTTTCTCTCCCGCCCGGTACCGGGGTTGACCTGTTGTCCCTGCCGGACTTAGAAAATTTTTCTCTCCCGCCTGGGACCGGGGTTGACCTGTTGTCCCTGCCGGACTTAGAAATTTTTTCTCTGCCGCCTGGGACCGGGGTTGACCTGTTGTCCCTGCCGGACTTAGAAATTTTTTCTCTCCAGCCTGGGACCGGGGTTGACCTGTTGTCCCTGCCGGACTTAGAAATTTTTTCTCTCCCCGCCTGGGACCGGGGTTGACCTGCTGTCCCTGCCGGACTTGGAGCCCGAGGAGGGAATCGGCCACCAGGTCAACCTCCGCTGAAAGCGGCCACGGTTTACCTGGTGCCCGGGGAGCGAATCGGACACCAGGTCAACCTCTGCTAAAGCGACCGAGGTTGACCTGGTGCCCGGGGAGCGAATCTGACACCAGGTCAACCTCTGCTAAAGCGCCAGAGGTTGACCTGGTGCCCGGGGAGCGAATCGGACACCAGGTCAACCTCTGCTAAAGCGGCCGGGGTTGACCTGCTGTCCCTGCCGGACTTAGAAAATTTTTCTCTCCAGCCTGGGACCGGGGTTGACCTGTTGTCCCTGCCGGACTTAGAAAATTTTTCTCTCCCGCCTGGGACCGGGGTTGACCTGTTGTCCCTGCCGGACTTAGAAAATTTTTCTCTCCCGCCTGGGACCGGGGTTGACCTGTTGTCCCTGCCGGACTTAGAAAATTTTTCTCTCCCGCCTGGGACCGGGGTTGACCTGTTGTCCCTGCCGGACTTAGAAAATTTTTCTCTCCCGCCTGGGACCGGGGTTGACCTGTTGTCCCTGCC
>NW_027439158.1:5000-12500 GCF_033958435.1 Carettochelys insculpta
CCGCCTGGGACCGGGGTTGACCTGTTGTCCCTGCCGGACTTAGAAAATTTTTCTCTGCCGCCTGGGACCGGGGTTGACCTGTTGTCCCTGCCGGACTTAGAAAATTTTTCTCTCCCGCCTGGGACCGGGGTTGACCTGTTGTCCCTGCCGGACTTAGAAATTTTTTCTCTGCCGCCTGGGACCGGGGTTGACCTGTTGTCCCTGCCGGACTTAGAAATTTTTTCTCTGCCGCCTGGGACCGGGGTTGACCTGTTGTCCCTGCCGGACTTAGAAATTTTTTCTCTGCCGCCTGGGACCGGGGTTGACCTGTTGTCCCTGCCGGACTTAGAAATTTTTTCTCTCCAGCCTGGGACCGGGGTTGACCTGTTGTCCCTGCCGGACTTAGAAATTTTTTCTCTCCCGCCCGGTACCGGGGTTGACCTGTTGTCCCTGCCGGACTTAGAAATTTTTTCTCTGCCGCCTGGGACCGGGGTTGACCTGTTGTCCCTGCCGGACTTAGAAAATTTTTCTCTCCCGCCTGGGACCGGGGTTGACCTGTTGTCCCTGCCGGACTTAGAAATTTTTTCTCTGCCGCCTGGGACCGGGGTTGACCTGTTGTCCCTGCCGGACTTAGAAAATTTTTCTCTCCCGCCCGGGACCGGGGTTGACCTGTTGTCCCTGCCGGACTTAGAAATTTTTTCTCTGCCGCCTGGGACCGGGGTTGACCTGTTGTCCCTGCCGGACTTAGAAATTTTTTCTCTCCCGCCCGGTACCGGGGTTGACCTGTTGTCCCTGCCGGACTTAGAAATTTTTTCTCTGCCGCCTGGGACCGGGGTTGACCTGTTGTCCCTGCCGGACTTAGAAAATTTTTCTCTCCCGCTCGGAACCGGGGTTGACCTGTTGTCCCTGCCGGACTTAGAAAATTTTTCTCTCCCGCCTGGGACCGGGGTTGACCTGTTGTCCCTGCCGGACTTGGAGCCCGAGGAGGGGATCGGCCACCAGGTAAACCTCCGCTGAAAGCGGCCACGGTTTACCTGGTGCCCGGGGAGCGAATCGGACACCAGGTCAACCTCAGCTGAAGCGGCCGGGGTTGACCTGCTGTCCCTGCCGGACTTGGAAAATTTTTCTCTCCAGCCTGGGACCGGGGTTGACCTGTTGTCCCTGCCGGACTTAGAAATTTTTTCTCTCCCCGCCTGGGACCGGGGTTGACCTGCTGTCCCTGCCGGACTTGGAGCCCCAGGAGGGGATCGGCCACCAGGTCAACCTCCGCTGAAAGCGGCCACGGTTTACCTGGTGCCCGGGGAGCGAATCGGACACCAGGTCAACCTCTGCTAAAGCGACCGAGGTTGACCTGGTGCCCGGGGAGCGAATCTGACACCAGGTCAACCTCTGCTAAAGCGCCAGAGGTTGACCTGGTGCCCGGGGAGCGAATCGGACACCAGGTCAACCTCTGCTAAAGCGGCCGGGGTTGACCTGCTGTCCCTGCCGGACTTAGAAAATTTTTCTCTCCAGCCTGGGACCGGGGTTGACCTGTTGTCCCTGCCGGACTTAGAAATTTTTTCTCTCCCGCCTGGGACCGGGGTTGACCTGTTGTCCCTGCCGGACTTAGAAAATTTTTCTCTGCCGCCTGGGACCGGGGTTGACCTGTTGTCCCTGCCGGACTTAGAAAATTTTTCTCTCCCGCTCGGAACCGGGGTTGACCTGTTGTCCCTGCCGGACTTAGAAAATTTTTCTCTCCCGCCTGGGACCGGGGTTGACCTGTTGTCCCTGCCGGACTTGGAGCCCCAGGAGGGGATCGGCCACCAGGTCAACCTCCGCTGAAAGCGGCCACGGTTTACCTGGTGCCCGGGGAGCGAATCGGACACCAGGTCAACCTCAGCTGAAGCGGCCGGGGTTGACCTGCTGTCCCTGCCGGACTTGGAGCCCGAGGAGGGGATCGGCCACCAGGTCAACCTCCGCTGAAAGCGGCCACGGTTTACCTGGTGCCCGGGGAGCGAATCGGACACCAGGTCAACCTCTGCTAAAGCGGCCGGGGTTGACCTGCTGTCCGTGCCGGACTTGGAGCCCGAGGAGGGGATCGGCCACCAGGTCAACCTCCGCTGAAAGCGGCCACGGTTTACCTGGTGCCCGGGGAGCGAATCGGACACCAGGTCAACCTCTCCTAAAGCGGCCGGGGTTCACCTGCTGTCCCTGCCGGACTTGGAGCCCGAGGAGGGGATCGGCCACCAGGTCAACCTCCGCTGAAAGCGGCCACGGTTTACCTGGTGCCCGGGGAGCGAATCGGACACCAGGTCAACCTCTGCTAAGGCGCCCGAGGTTGACCTGGTGCCCGGGGAGCGAATCGGACACCAGGTCAACCTCTGCTACGGCGGCCGGGGTTGACCTGCTGTCCCTGCCGGACTTAGAAAATTTTTCTCTCCCCGCCCGGAACCGGGGTTGACCTGTTGTCCCTGCCGGACTTGGAGCCCGAGGAGGGGATCGGCCACCAGGTCAACCTCCGCTGAAAGCGGCCACGGTTTACCTGGTGCCCGGGGAGCGAATCGGACACCAGGTCAACCTCTGCTAAAGCGGCCGGGGTTGACCTGCTGTCCCTGCCGGACTTGGAGCCCGAGGAGGGGATCGGCCACCAGGTCAACCTCCGCTGAAAGCGGCCACGGTTTACCTGGTGCCCGGGGAGCGAATCGGACACCAGGTCAACCTCTGCTAAAGCGGCCGGGGTTGACCTGCTGTCCGTGCCGGACTTGGAGCCCGAGGAGGGGATCGGCCACCAGGTCAACCTCCGCTGAAAGCGGCCACGGTTTACCTGGTGCCCGGGGAGCGAATCGGACACCAGGTCAACCTCTGCTAAAGCGGCCGGGGTTCACCTGCTGTCCCTGCCGGACTTGGAGCCCGAGGAGGGGATCGGCCACCAGGTCAACCTCCGCTGAAAGCGGCCACGGTTTACCTGGTGCCCGGGGAGCGAATCGGACACCAGGTCAACCTCTGCTAAGGCGCCCGAGGTTGACCTGGTGCCCGGGGAGCGAATCGGACACCAGGTCAACCTCTGCTACGGCGGCCGGGGTTGACCTGCTGTCCCTGCCGGACTTAGAAAATTTTTCTCTCCCCGCCCGGAACCGGGGTTGACCTGTTGTCCCTGCCGGACTTGGAGCCCGAGGAGGGGATCGGCCACCAGGTCAACCTCCGCTGAAAGCGGCCACGGTTTACCTGGTGCCCGGGGAGCGAATCGGACACCAGGTCAACCTCTGCTAAAGCGGCCGGGGTTGACCTGCTGTCCCTGCCGGACTTGGAGCCCGAGGAGGGGATCGGCCACCAGGTCAACCTCCGCTGAAAGCGGCCACGGTTTACCTGGTGCCCGGGGAGCGAATCGGACACCAGGTCAACCTCTGCTAAAGCGGCCGGGGTTCACCTGCTGTCCCTGCCGGACTTGGAGCCCGAGGAGGGGATCGGCCACCAGGTCAACCTCCGCTGAAAGCGGCCACGGTTTACCTGGTGCCCGGGGAGCGAATCGGACACCAGGTCAACCTCTGCTAAGGCGCCCGAGGTTGACCTGGTGCCCGGGGAGCGAATCGGACACCAGGTCAACCTCCGCTAAAGCGCCCGAGGTTGACCTGGTGCCCGGGGAGCGAATCGGACACCAGGTCAACCTCTGCTACGGCGGCCGGGGTTGACCTGCTGTCCCTGCCGGACTTGGAAAATTTCTCTCCCCGCCTCGGACCGGGGTTGACCTGCTGTCCCTACCGGACTTAGAACATTTTTCTCTCCCCGCCCCGGCCCGGGGGTTAACCTCGGGGCGCACAGCTTCCCGGGTCTGACGTGCACGTCCTGTCACCTCCCGGGCCCGGCGTCCTCGTCCTCCCTTCCCCTTGGGCCGGCTCGGAGGAAGTTTTCCCTCGGCCCGGCCTCCGGGTTAATTGTTTGGGCCCGGCTGACTGAGGCCAGGCTGCTGACGCTAAAGCCCGGGGAGGCGGGGGCCTACGGCCATACCGGACCGAATGCCCCCGATCTCGTCCGATCTCGGAAGGTAAACCGTCCCGGGCCTGGCTAGTACCTGGATGGGTGACCGCCTGGGAATCCCAGGTGCCGTAGGCAGCTTTTGGCCCCAGCGGGGGTAGAGCGGGGCGTGTGTCTGCCGTGCGGGAGCAGGGAAGCCGTGAGGCCAAGGCGGCGCGACGGTCCTGGGGGGCGCTGAGGCCTTTCCCTCTGCCTGCCTGCGTGTCGGGGGCGGGGGGGCGGGCGAGGAAGCTTAGGCCCTCACCCGGTGCGGTGCGATGGCTTGGGTCGGGTCGGGGAGAGGGAAGAAAGCGTGTGTGGAGCGTTGGTGGGGCAGGTGTGTGTGTGGGAGTGCTGGGTGGGGCAGGCCGTTGAGGCGGTGGCGGTGGTGGTGTTTTTGGTGGGAGTGAGTTGGGGTCAGGTGGGTGTGGGGTCCCGCCCGGGGGGTGGATGGTCTGAGGGTTAAGGCTTGGAACGTGCGTCTTGGGGGACCGTGGGTGGAGGTTGTTGAGAGCGGGGAAGGCCCTGGGTCTCGGTTGTGGACTATTAAGCCCGGTGGAGGGGGACCGTGGGGGGAGGTTGTTGAGAGCGGGGAAGGCCCTGGGTCCCGGTTGTGGACTATTAAGCCCGGTGGAGGGGGACCGTGGGTGGAGGTTGTTGAGAGCGGGGAAGGCCCTGGGTCTCGGTTGTGGACTATTAAGCCCGGTGGAGGGGGACCGTGGGTGGAGGTTGTTGAGAGCGGGGAAGGCCCTGGGTCCCGGTTGTGGACTATTAAGCCCGGTGGAGGGGGACCGTGGGTGGAGGTTGTTGAGAGCGGGGAAGGCCCTGGGTCTCGGTTGTGGACTATTAAGCCCGGTGGAGGGGGACCGTGGGGGGAGGTTGTTGAGAGCGGGGAAGGCCCTGGGTCCCGGTTGTGGACTATTAAGCCCGGTGGAGGGGGACCGTGGGTGGAGGTTGTTGAGAGCGGGGAAGGCCCTGGGTCTCGGTTGTGGACTATTAAGCCCGGTGGAGGGGGACCGTGGGTGGAGGTTGTTGAGAGCGGGGAAGGCCCTGGGTCCCGGTTGTGGACTATTAAGCCCGGTGGAGGGGGACCGTGGGTGGAGGTTGTTGAGAGCGGGGAAGGCCCTGGGACCCGGTTGTGGACTATTAAGCCCGGTGGAGGGGGACCGTGGGTGGAGGTTGTTGAGAGCGGGGAAGGCCCTGGGTCTCGGTTGTGGACTATTAAGCCCGGTGGAGGGGGACCGTGGGTGGAGGTTGTTGAGAGCGGGGAAGGCCCTGGGACCCGGTTGTGGACTATTAAGCCCGGTGGAGGGGGACCGTGGGTGGAGGTTGTTGAGAGCGGGGAAGGCCCTGGGTCCCGGTTGTGGACTATTAAGCCCGGTGGAGGGGGACCGTGGGTGGAGGTTGTTGAGAGCGGGGAAGGCCCTGGGACCCGGTTGTGGACTATTAAGCCCGGTGGAGGGGGACCGTGGGTGGAGGTTGTTGAGAGCGGGGAAGGCCCTGGGTCCCGGTTGTGGACTATTAAGCCCGGTGGAGGGGGACCGTGGGTGGAGGTTGTTGAGAGCGGGGAAGGCCCTGGGTCCCGGTTGTGGACTATTAAGCCCGGTGGAGGGGGACCGTGGGTGGAGGTTGTTGAGAGCGGGGAAGGCCCTGGGACCCGGTTGTGGACTATTAAGCCCGGTGGAGGGGGACCGTGGGTGGAGGTTGTTGAGAGCGGGGAAGGCCCTGGGTCTCGGTTGTGGACTATTAAGCCCGGTGGAGGGGGACCGTGGGTGGAGGTTGTTGAGAGCGGGGAAGGCCCTGGGACCCGGTTGTGGACTATTAAGCCCGGTGGAGGGGGACCGTGGGTGGAGGTTGTTGAGAGCGGGGAAGGCCCTGGGTCCCGGTTGTGGACTATTAAGCCCGGTGGAGGGGGACCGTGGGTGGAGGTTGTTGAGAGCGGGGAAGGCCCTGGGACCCGGTTGTGGACTATTAAGCCCGGTGGAGGGGGACCGTGGGTGGAGGTTGTTGAGAGCGGGGAAGGCCCTGGGTCTCGGTTGTGGACTATTAAGCCCGGTGGAGGGGGACCGTGGGTGGAGGTTGTTGAGAGCGGGGAAGGCCCTGGGACCCGGTTGTGGACTATTAAGCCCGGTGGAGGGGGACCGTGGGTGGAGGTTGTTGAGAGCGGGGAAGGCCCTGGGTCCCGGTTGTGGACTATTAAGCCCGGTGGAGGTGTTGCGTACGGTGGATGTAAGGGGGAGGGCGTATGAAGTGACCGAGGAGTGGGCAAGGAAACGGGGGGAAAAATTTGGAGGCGAAGGCGGCCGAAAAAGGGTGCGGTTGACCTGGTGCCCGGGGAGCGAATGGGCCACCAGGTCAACCCCCGCTGAAAGCAGCGGAGGTTGACCTGGTGCCCGGGGAGCGAATCGGCCACCAGGTCAACCCCCGCTGAAAGCACCGGAGGTTGACCTGGTGCCCGGGGAGGGAATCGGCCACCAGGTCAACCCCCGCTGAAAGCACCGGAGGTTGACCTGGTGCCCGGGAAGGGAATCGGCCACCAGGTCAACCCCCGCTGAAAGCACCGGAGGTTGACCTGGTGCCCGGGGAGGGAATCGGCCACCAGGTCAACCCCCGCTGAAAGCACCGGAGGTTGACCTGGTGCCCGGGGAGCGAATCGGCCACCAGGTCAACCCCCGCTGAAAGCAACGGAGGTTGACCTGGTGCCCGGGGAGCGAATGGGCCACCAGGTCAACCCCCGCTGAAAGCAGCGGAGGTTGACCTGGTGCCCGGGGAGCGAATCGGCCACCAGGTCAACCCCCGCTGAAAGCAGCGGAGGTTGACCTGGTGCCCGGGGAGGGAATCGGCCACCAGGTCAACCCCCGCTGAAAGCAGCGGAGGTTGACCTGGTGCCCGGGGAGGGAATCGGCCACCAGGTCAACCCCCGCTGAAAGCAGCGGAGGTTGACCTGGTGCCCGGGGAGCGAATCGGCCACCAGGTCAACCCCCGCTGAAAGCAGCGGAGGTTGACCTGGTGCCCGGGGAGGGAATCGGCCACCAGGTCAACCCCCGCTGAAAGCAGCGGAGGTTGACCTGGTGCCCGGGGAGGGAATCGGCCACCAGGTCAACCCCCGCTGAAAGCAGCGGAGGTTGACCTGGTGCCCGGGGAGCGAATCGGCCACCAGGTCAACCCCCGCTGAAAGCAGCGGAGGTTGACCTGGTGCCCGGGGAGGGAATCGGCCACCAGGTCAACCCCCGCTGAAAGCAGCGGAGGTTGACCTGGTGCCCGGGGAGGGAATCGGCCACCAGGTCAACCCCCGCTGAAAGCAGCGGAGGTTGACCTGGTGCCCGGGGAGCGAATCGGCCACCAGGTCAACCCCCGCTGAAAGCAGCGGAGGTTGACCTGGTGCCCGGGGAGGGAATCGGCCACCAGGTCAACCCCCGCTGAAAGCAGCGGAGGTTGACCTGGTGCCCGGGGAGGGAATCGGCCACCAGGTCAACAGGTCAACCCGCTTCCCGGGGGGGAGAGGAAAGGAGGCGGCCGGACCCTCCCGCG
>NW_027439158.1:17500-20525 GCF_033958435.1 Carettochelys insculpta
GCGGAGAGAGCGACTCACGGAAAGGGGTCGACGCCACGGGCACGGCCGCCGGCGACGGGCGAGGAACGCGCACCGGCGAGGCGCTGACCGGAGCGAGGGGGGACCGTCGCGTCCCGGACAGCCGCGGAGGCCGGGGGGCGGGCGGCAGAGGCGGCGGCCGGCGGCGCGAGCGGAGGAGGGGGGGACGTGGTTCGCCACCTGAGCGCCCTGGCGAACCTCGCGCACCCCCCCCCACACGCTCCTCCGCCGGCACGCACGCGTACCGTCCGCGTCCCCGCCCTTGGGACCCGCGGCTTCGCGACGGCCCTCCTCGCGGCCCGCCCCGCTTCGGCCCGCGCACCGAGCGCCCAACGACGGCCGTGCGCCGTCTCGACCCCGGGCAGGGGAGGGGGCCGTGGAACCCCGCCGGCAGCCGTGTCGCCACAGACAGCCGCGCGGGGGCAGGCCCGTCTCCCCTCGGCACCCGGGAGACGGCTCCCCCCCCGACGGCCGACCCGGCGCCTCCCGGACCGCCCCAACGCAACGTCCCCCGGGGTGGGACCCGGGAGAGTGGATGGGGCGACGGGGGCACGCGGGAACGGCCGCCGTGACAGCGCTCCTCCACGCACAGGACGAGCTCCCCGAAGCGGGCGCTCCGGGGCATCGGGTCTGGCTTTAGGGGAACGAAGGCGACGCGAGGGAGAGGCCGTGCCCCCTCCCTTCCCGGAACGGAAAAGAGAGGGGGTCAACGGACCAGCAACCCCAGAGCCTGCGAACTCCCCAGCCGCGTCCACGCCGCGGCGCGCCCCGCCGGGCAGGGTCGCTCGCGGTCCTCGGCGCCCGCAGGCGAAGAGGGCCACGACCCGCCGACGGCGACGCAGCCGCGCGGACGATTGAGCTTCGAGCGACGCTCAGACAGGCGTAGCCCCGGGAGGAACCCGGGGCCGCAAGTGCGTTCGAAGTGTCGATGATCAATGTGTCCTGCAATTCACATTAATTCTCGCAGCTAGCTGCGTTCTTCATCGACGCACGAGCCGAGTGATCCACCGCTGAGAGTTGTCACGATTGGTTTTTTTTGGCCCCCGTTCGGGGCAGGCGCGCGCCTTTCCCTCCCCCCCGCCCCCGCGCCCTGCCAGCCGCACCCCCGCGGGCGTCGGTGGCGGAAAAAGGGGGGGGGGGCGTTCCTTGTCCGCTCCAAACACCGGGCGGGTCCCGGCCCGCTGTCCACAGAGGAGGGATCGCAGAAGGGGGGGCGCGAGGGGCGGCGGGCCGCCCCGCGGGGCCCGCACGCCGCACCCGACCCCCCCGACCTCTCCGCTCCCAGGACGTCCTGCCAGACCGGGGGCAGCCCGCCTCGGTGCGCGACACGCCCTCCGTACGTCACCGTCACACAGGCACGGGAAAAAAAAGGCCCTTTGCCGGGAGGGCACGCGCCCTCCCGGACCCACGGCGGTCCAGGCGCTCGGCTCGGAAGGGCCGGGCGGCCACGGCCCCAGGCTGCCGGACGAACCCGCCCCGCCTTCACCCCGCCCCGCCCTCACGCCGGAGCGTGTGGCAGGGGGGTTTCCAGCGAAACGGGACGCCGGCAGACGGGCCGCGGGGCCTTTCGGTCCCTCCGCGGAGGGGGAGGCAGGGTAGCCCCTCTCCGTCCTGGACTTCCCGAGGGCTAAGGGGGGGGGCGGGTCCGCCGGAAGGGAGCGCGGCGGCGACGAGGGGGCATGGGCGTCCTCGGACGTCCTTCCGCCGCTCGGCACGCCGCCCTCCGCCACGGCAACCCGCGCCCCCCCCGGGGCGCCCTCGGGCCGACTCAGGCCGCGCGAGTCTTTGAACCGCCGCCTTCCGCGGGCCCCGCGGCCCGCGGAGAGCGCTAGGTACCTGGCTCCTGGGGCGAGGGAAACAGTCCCAACCCCTCTGGGGCATCCCCGACGCCCGCCGCCGACGCCCGCCGCCCAGCCGGGCGGAGGGCGGAGCGGCGACGGGACGGCGCGCGGAGTGGTGCCCGGCACCCGCCAGCCGGCTCCGCGCGCCTCGAAGGGGCGCCGTCCCAGAAGGCGCGCCGCGCGGCCGCCTGCCACGGTCTCGTCCTCTCCCGGGGATCCGAGGTTTCCCTCCGTTCCCGGCACGCCCGAGAGGCGGACGCGACTGGGGCCGCCCGGGGCAAAGCCGCCCCCTCTCCCGTCCCGGTCGCCATCCCGGCCGCGTGCCTCCGGCGAGCGCATCCCCGTCCGCGTGGGGGTCGCCCGGCACCGCACGTCTCCCTTCCCGGCCCCCCACCCCCCCGGCACGCGCGCCCTTACCCGGTCTCTCGGTTCCCCGCGAACTCACGCGCGCCGAAGCAGGCGTGGAGCGCGGGCCGGGTGACCGGGGTTTGGCGCGGAGCGGGGAGGGGAAGGCCCTTGGGAAAGGGCGGGCGGACGGACGGCCCCGGCGGGCGGATCAGTCTCTGGAGGTACGGCTCGGGTACGCGCACGGGGGGGCAGGAGCGGGCGCCGACGGGCGGCCCCGGCAGGGGCCCGGCACCGCGAGGAGGGCCCCCTTCCCCGCCGGGTCGGCCTCGCCGCGCCGCGCCGCCCCCCCCACCCCGGCCGCCCGGGGTGGAGGACAGAGCGAGCGCGCACGGGAGCGGGAAGGGGGGTTGGCGCCCGGCCCTCCCCGCGCCGGGGGCCCCGCCGCCGGGGCCCCGTCCTGCACGCGGGGAGGCTTCCGAGGCCTCGCTCGTCACGCGACGAGCGCACGCACGCACGCACGGGGGGTCGGTGGCCGCGCCGCCGTCGGGGACCCGAGCCGGCCGAGCGCAACCCCGTTAATGATCCTTCCGCAGGTTCACCTACGGAAACCTTGTTACGACTTTTACTTCCTCTAGATAGTCAAGTTCGACCGTCTTCTCGGCGCTCCACCAGAGCCGCGACCGACCCCGGCGGGGCCGATCCGAGGACCTCACTAAACCATCCAATCGGTAGTAGCGACGGGCGGTGTGTACAAAGGGCAGGGACTTAATCAACGCGAGCTTATGACCCGCACTTACTGGGAATTCCTCGTTCATGGG
>NW_027439159.1:0-7500 GCF_033958435.1 Carettochelys insculpta
AAATTTTTTCTCTCCCGCCTGGGACCGGGGTTGACCTGTTGTCCCTGCCGGACTTAGAAATTTTTTCTCTCCAGCCCGGGACCGGGGTTGACCTGTTGTCCCTGCCGGACTTAGAAAATTTTTCTCTCCAGCCCGGGACCGGGGTTGACCTGTTGTCCCTGCCGGACTTAGAAATTTTTTCTCTCCCGCCTGGGACCGGGGTTGACCTGTTGTCCCTGCCGGACTTAGAAATTTTTTCTCTCCAGCCTGGGACCGGGGTTGACCTGTTGTCCCTGCCGGACTTAGAAATTTTTTCTCTGCCGCCTGGGACCGGGGTTGACCTGTTGTCCCTGCCGGACTTAGAAAATTTTTCTCTGCCGCCTGGGACCGGGGTTGACCTGTTGTCCCTGCCGGACTTAGAAAATTTTTCTCTCCCGCCTGGGACCGGGGTTGACCTGTTGTCCCTGCCGGACTTAGAAATTTTTTCTCTGCCGCCTGGGACCGGGGTTGACCTGTTGTCCCTGCCGGACTTAGAAATTTTTTCTCTGCCGCCTGGGACCGGGGTTGACCTGTTGTCCCTGCCGGACTTAGAAATTTTTTCTCTGCCGCCTGGGACCGGGGTTGACCTGTTGTCCCTGCCGGACTTAGAAATTTTTTCTCTCCAGCCTGGGACCGGGGTTGACCTGTTGTCCCTGCCGGACTTAGAAATTTTTTCTCTCCCGCCCGGTACCGGGGTTGACCTGTTGTCCCTGCCGGACTTAGAAATTTTTTCTCTGCCGCCTGGGACCGGGGTTGACCTGTTGTCCCTGCCGGACTTAGAAAATTTTTCTCTCCCGCCTGGGACCGGGGTTGACCTGTTGTCCCTGCCGGACTTAGAAATTTTTTCTCTGCCGCCTGGGACCGGGGTTGACCTGTTGTCCCTGCCGGACTTAGAAAATTTTTCTCTCCCGCCCGGGACCGGGGTTGACCTGTTGTCCCTGCCGGACTTAGAAATTTTTTCTCTGCCGCCTGGGACCGGGGTTGACCTGTTGTCCCTGCCGGACTTAGAAATTTTTTCTCTCCCGCCCGGTACCGGGGTTGACCTGTTGTCCCTGCCGGACTTAGAAATTTTTTCTCTGCCGCCTGGGACCGGGGTTGACCTGTTGTCCCTGCCGGACTTAGAAAATTTTTCTCTCCCGCTCGGAACCGGGGTTGACCTGTTGTCCCTGCCGGACTTAGAAAATTTTTCTCTCCCGCCTGGGACCGGGGTTGACCTGTTGTCCCTGCCGGACTTGGAGCCCGAGGAGGGGATCGGCCACCAGGTAAACCTCCGCTGAAAGCGGCCACGGTTTACCTGGTGCCCGGGGAGCGAATCGGACACCAGGTCAACCTCAGCTGAAGCGGCCGGGGTTGACCTGCTGTCCCTGCCGGACTTGGAAAATTTTTCTCTCCAGCCTGGGACCGGGGTTGACCTGTTGTCCCTGCCGGACTTAGAAATTTTTTCTCTCCCCGCCTGGGACCGGGGTTGACCTGCTGTCCCTGCCGGACTTGGAGCCCCAGGAGGGGATCGGCCACCAGGTCAACCTCCGCTGAAAGCGGCCACGGTTTACCTGGTGCCCGGGGAGCGAATCGGACACCAGGTCAACCTCTGCTAAAGCGACCGAGGTTGACCTGGTGCCCGGGGAGCGAATCTGACACCAGGTCAACCTCTGCTAAAGCGCCAGAGGTTGACCTGGTGCCCGGGGAGCGAATCGGACACCAGGTCAACCTCTGCTAAAGCGGCCGGGGTTGACCTGCTGTCCCTGCCGGACTTAGAAAATTTTTCTCTCCAGCCTGGGACCGGGGTTGACCTGTTGTCCCTGCCGGACTTAGAAATTTTTTCTCTCCCGCCTGGGACCGGGGTTGACCTGTTGTCCCTGCCGGACTTAGAAAATTTTTCTCTGCCGCCTGGGACCGGGGTTGACCTGTTGTCCCTGCCGGACTTAGAAAATTTTTCTCTCCCGCTCGGAACCGGGGTTGACCTGTTGTCCCTGCCGGACTTAGAAAATTTTTCTCTCCCGCCTGGGACCGGGGTTGACCTGTTGTCCCTGCCGGACTTGGAGCCCCAGGAGGGGATCGGCCACCAGGTCAACCTCCGCTGAAAGCGGCCACGGTTTACCTGGTGCCCGGGGAGCGAATCGGACACCAGGTCAACCTCAGCTGAAGCGGCCGGGGTTGACCTGCTGTCCCTGCCGGACTTGGAGCCCGAGGAGGGGATCGGCCACCAGGTCAACCTCCGCTGAAAGCGGCCACGGTTTACCTGGTGCCCGGGGAGCGAATCGGACACCAGGTCAACCTCTGCTAAAGCGGCCGGGGTTGACCTGCTGTCCGTGCCGGACTTGGAGCCCGAGGAGGGGATCGGCCACCAGGTCAACCTCCGCTGAAAGCGGCCACGGTTTACCTGGTGCCCGGGGAGCGAATCGGACACCAGGTCAACCTCTGCTAAAGCGGCCGGGGTTCACCTGCTGTCCCTGCCGGACTTGGAGCCCGAGGAGGGGATCGGCCACCAGGTCAACCTCCGCTGAAAGCGGCCACGGTTTACCTGGTGCCCGGGGAGCGAATCGGACACCAGGTCAACCTCTGCTAAGGCGCCCGAGGTTGACCTGGTGCCCGGGGAGCGAATCGGACACCAGGTCAACCTCTGCTACGGCGGCCGGGGTTGACCTGCTGTCCCTGCCGGACTTAGAAAATTTTTCTCTCCCCGCCCGGAACCGGGGTTGACCTGTTGTCCCTGCCGGACTTGGAGCCCGAGGAGGGGATCGGCCACCAGGTCAACCTCCGCTGAAAGCGGCCACGGTTTACCTGGTGCCCGGGGAGCGAATCGGACACCAGGTCAACCTCTGCTAAAGCGGCCGGGGTTGACCTGCTGTCCCTGCCGGACTTGGAGCCCGAGGAGGGGATCGGCCACCAGGTCAACCTCCGCTGAAAGCGGCCACGGTTTACCTGGTGCCCGGGGAGCGAATCGGACACCAGGTCAACCTCTGCTAAAGCGGCCGGGGTTGACCTGCTGTCCGTGCCGGACTTGGAGCCCGAGGAGGGGATCGGCCACCAGGTCAACCTCCGCTGAAAGCGGCCACGGTTTACCTGGTGCCCGGGGAGCGAATCGGACACCAGGTCAACCTCTGCTAAAGCGGCCGGGGTTCACCTGCTGTCCCTGCCGGACTTGGAGCCCGAGGAGGGGATCGGCCACCAGGTCAACCTCCGCTGAAAGCGGCCACGGTTTACCTGGTGCCCGGGGAGCGAATCGGACACCAGGTCAACCTCTGCTAAGGCGCCCGAGGTTGACCTGGTGCCCGGGGAGCGAATCGGACACCAGGTCAACCTCTGCTACGGCGGCCGGGGTTGACCTGCTGTCCCTGCCGGACTTAGAAAATTTTTCTCTCCCCGCCCGGAACCGGGGTTGACCTGTTGTCCCTGCCGGACTTGGAGCCCGAGGAGGGGATCGGCCACCAGGTCAACCTCCGCTGAAAGCGGCCACGGTTTACCTGGTGCCCGGGGAGCGAATCGGACACCAGGTCAACCTCTGCTAAAGCGGCCGGGGTTGACCTGCTGTCCCTGCCGGACTTGGAGCCCGAGGAGGGGATCGGCCACCAGGTCAACCTCCGCTGAAAGCGGCCACGGTTTACCTGGTGCCCGGGGAGCGAATCGGACACCAGGTCAACCTCTGCTAAAGCGGCCGGGGTTCACCTGCTGTCCCTGCCGGACTTGGAGCCCGAGGAGGGGATCGGCCACCAGGTCAACCTCCGCTGAAAGCGGCCACGGTTTACCTGGTGCCCGGGGAGCGAATCGGACACCAGGTCAACCTCTGCTAAGGCGCCCGAGGTTGACCTGGTGCCCGGGGAGCGAATCGGACACCAGGTCAACCTCCGCTAAAGCGCCCGAGGTTGACCTGGTGCCCGGGGAGCGAATCGGACACCAGGTCAACCTCTGCTACGGCGGCCGGGGTTGACCTGCTGTCCCTGCCGGACTTGGAAAATTTCTCTCCCCGCCTCGGACCGGGGTTGACCTGCTGTCCCTACCGGACTTAGAACATTTTTCTCTCCCCGCCCCGGCCCGGGGGTTAACCTCGGGGCGCACAGCTTCCCGGGTCTGACGTGCACGTCCTGTCACCTCCCGGGCCCGGCGTCCTCGTCCTCCCTTCCCCTTGGGCCGGCTCGGAGGAAGTTTTCCCTCGGCCCGGCCTCCGGGTTAATTGTTTGGGCCCGGCTGACTGAGGCCAGGCTGCTGACGCTAAAGCCCGGGGAGGCGGGGGCCTACGGCCATACCGGACCGAATGCCCCCGATCTCGTCCGATCTCGGAAGGTAAACCGTCCCGGGCCTGGCTAGTACCTGGATGGGTGACCGCCTGGGAATCCCAGGTGCCGTAGGCAGCTTTTGGCCCCAGCGGGGGTAGAGCGGGGCGTGTGTCTGCCGTGCGGGAGCAGGGAAGCCGTGAGGCCAAGGCGGCGCGACGGTCCTGGGGGGCGCTGAGGCCTTTCCCTCTGCCTGCCTGCGTGTCGGGGGCGGGGGGGCGGGCGAGGAAGCTTAGGCCCTCACCCGGTGCGGTGCGATGGCTTGGGTCGGGTCGGGGAGAGGGAAGAAAGCGTGTGTGGAGCGTTGGTGGGGCAGGTGTGTGTGTGGGAGTGCTGGGTGGGGCAGGCCGTTGAGGCGGTGGCGGTGGTGGTGTTTTTGGTGGGAGTGAGTTGGGGTCAGGTGGGTGTGGGGTCCCGCCCGGGGGGTGGATGGTCTGAGGGTTAAGGCTTGGAACGTGCGTCTTGGGGGACCGTGGGTGGAGGTTGTTGAGAGCGGGGAAGGCCCTGGGTCTCGGTTGTGGACTATTAAGCCCGGTGGAGGGGGACCGTGGGGGGAGGTTGTTGAGAGCGGGGAAGGCCCTGGGTCCCGGTTGTGGACTATTAAGCCCGGTGGAGGGGGACCGTGGGTGGAGGTTGTTGAGAGCGGGGAAGGCCCTGGGTCTCGGTTGTGGACTATTAAGCCCGGTGGAGGGGGACCGTGGGTGGAGGTTGTTGAGAGCGGGGAAGGCCCTGGGTCCCGGTTGTGGACTATTAAGCCCGGTGGAGGGGGACCGTGGGTGGAGGTTGTTGAGAGCGGGGAAGGCCCTGGGTCTCGGTTGTGGACTATTAAGCCCGGTGGAGGGGGACCGTGGGGGGAGGTTGTTGAGAGCGGGGAAGGCCCTGGGTCCCGGTTGTGGACTATTAAGCCCGGTGGAGGGGGACCGTGGGTGGAGGTTGTTGAGAGCGGGGAAGGCCCTGGGTCTCGGTTGTGGACTATTAAGCCCGGTGGAGGGGGACCGTGGGTGGAGGTTGTTGAGAGCGGGGAAGGCCCTGGGTCCCGGTTGTGGACTATTAAGCCCGGTGGAGGGGGACCGTGGGTGGAGGTTGTTGAGAGCGGGGAAGGCCCTGGGACCCGGTTGTGGACTATTAAGCCCGGTGGAGGGGGACCGTGGGTGGAGGTTGTTGAGAGCGGGGAAGGCCCTGGGTCTCGGTTGTGGACTATTAAGCCCGGTGGAGGGGGACCGTGGGTGGAGGTTGTTGAGAGCGGGGAAGGCCCTGGGACCCGGTTGTGGACTATTAAGCCCGGTGGAGGGGGACCGTGGGTGGAGGTTGTTGAGAGCGGGGAAGGCCCTGGGTCCCGGTTGTGGACTATTAAGCCCGGTGGAGGGGGACCGTGGGTGGAGGTTGTTGAGAGCGGGGAAGGCCCTGGGACCCGGTTGTGGACTATTAAGCCCGGTGGAGGGGGACCGTGGGTGGAGGTTGTTGAGAGCGGGGAAGGCCCTGGGTCCCGGTTGTGGACTATTAAGCCCGGTGGAGGGGGACCGTGGGTGGAGGTTGTTGAGAGCGGGGAAGGCCCTGGGTCCCGGTTGTGGACTATTAAGCCCGGTGGAGGGGGACCGTGGGTGGAGGTTGTTGAGAGCGGGGAAGGCCCTGGGACCCGGTTGTGGACTATTAAGCCCGGTGGAGGGGGACCGTGGGTGGAGGTTGTTGAGAGCGGGGAAGGCCCTGGGTCTCGGTTGTGGACTATTAAGCCCGGTGGAGGGGGACCGTGGGTGGAGGTTGTTGAGAGCGGGGAAGGCCCTGGGACCCGGTTGTGGACTATTAAGCCCGGTGGAGGGGGACCGTGGGTGGAGGTTGTTGAGAGCGGGGAAGGCCCTGGGTCCCGGTTGTGGACTATTAAGCCCGGTGGAGGGGGACCGTGGGTGGAGGTTGTTGAGAGCGGGGAAGGCCCTGGGACCCGGTTGTGGACTATTAAGCCCGGTGGAGGGGGACCGTGGGTGGAGGTTGTTGAGAGCGGGGAAGGCCCTGGGTCTCGGTTGTGGACTATTAAGCCCGGTGGAGGGGGACCGTGGGTGGAGGTTGTTGAGAGCGGGGAAGGCCCTGGGACCCGGTTGTGGACTATTAAGCCCGGTGGAGGGGGACCGTGGGTGGAGGTTGTTGAGAGCGGGGAAGGCCCTGGGTCCCGGTTGTGGACTATTAAGCCCGGTGGAGGTGTTGCGTACGGTGGATGTAAGGGGGAGGGCGTATGAAGTGACCGAGGAGTGGGCAAGGAAACGGGGGGAAAAATTTGGAGGCGAAGGCGGCCGAAAAAGGGTGCGGTTGACCTGGTGCCCGGGGAGCGAATGGGCCACCAGGTCAACCCCCGCTGAAAGCAGCGGAGGTTGACCTGGTGCCCGGGGAGCGAATCGGCCACCAGGTCAACCCCCGCTGAAAGCACCGGAGGTTGACCTGGTGCCCGGGGAGGGAATCGGCCACCAGGTCAACCCCCGCTGAAAGCACCGGAGGTTGACCTGGTGCCCGGGAAGGGAATCGGCCACCAGGTCAACCCCCGCTGAAAGCACCGGAGGTTGACCTGGTGCCCGGGGAGGGAATCGGCCACCAGGTCAACCCCCGCTGAAAGCACCGGAGGTTGACCTGGTGCCCGGGGAGCGAATCGGCCACCAGGTCAACCCCCGCTGAAAGCAACGGAGGTTGACCTGGTGCCCGGGGAGCGAATGGGCCACCAGGTCAACCCCCGCTGAAAGCAGCGGAGGTTGACCTGGTGCCCGGGGAGCGAATCGGCCACCAGGTCAACCCCCGCTGAAAGCAGCGGAGGTTGACCTGGTGCCCGGGGAGGGAATCGGCCACCAGGTCAACCCCCGCTGAAAGCAGCGGAGGTTGACCTGGTGCCCGGGGAGGGAATCGGCCACCAGGTCAACCCCCGCTGAAAGCAGCGGAGGTTGACCTGGTGCCCGGGGAGCGAATCGGCCACCAGGTCAACCCCCGCTGAAAGCAGCGGAGGTTGACCTGGTGCCCGGGGAGGGAATCGGCCACCAGGTCAACCCCCGCTGAAAGCAGCGGAGGTTGACCTGGTGCCCGGGGAGGGAATCGGCCACCAGGTCAACCCCCGCTGAAAGCAGCGGAGGTTGACCTGGTGCCCGGGGAGCGAATCGGCCACCAGGTCAACCCCCGCTGAAAGCAGCGGAGGTTGACCTGGTGCCCGGGGAGGGAATCGGCCACCAGGTCAACCCCC
>NW_027439160.1:7500-15000 GCF_033958435.1 Carettochelys insculpta
GAACGACTCACAAAAGCGGCCGACCGCCTGGAACTCTAGGTCGGCTGCACGGGTCAAATTCAACCCCATTCGGACTTCCAGAGCTCAGCCGGCCACCAGGTCAACCTCGCTGAAAGCGCCAGAGGTTGACCTGGTGTCCGGGGACCGAATCGGACACCAGGTCAACCTCCGCTAAAGCGGCCGGGGTTGACCTGTTGTCCCTGCCGGACTTAGAAAATTTTTCTCTCCAGCCCGGGACCGGGGTTGACCTGTTGTCCCTGCCGGACTTAGAAATTTTTTCTCTCCCGCCTGGGACCGGGGTTGACCTGTTGTCCCTGCCGGACTTAGAAATTTTTTCTCTCCAGCCTGGGACCGGGGTTGACCTGTTGTCCCTGCCGGACTTAGAAAATTTTTCTCTGCCGCCTGGGACCGGGGTTGACCTGTTGTCCCTGCCGGACTTAGAAATTTTTTCTCTCCCGCCTGGGACCGGGGTTGACCTGTTGTCCCTGCCGGACTTAGAAATTTTTTCTCTCCAGCCCGGGACCGGGGTTGACCTGTTGTCCCTGCCGGACTTAGAAAATTTTTCTCTCCAGCCCGGGACCGGGGTTGACCTGTTGTCCCTGCCGGACTTAGAAATTTTTTCTCTCCCGCCTGGGACCGGGGTTGACCTGTTGTCCCTGCCGGACTTAGAAATTTTTTCTCTCCAGCCTGGGACCGGGGTTGACCTGTTGTCCCTGCCGGACTTAGAAATTTTTTCTCTGCCGCCTGGGACCGGGGTTGACCTGTTGTCCCTGCCGGACTTAGAAAATTTTTCTCTGCCGCCTGGGACCGGGGTTGACCTGTTGTCCCTGCCGGACTTAGAAAATTTTTCTCTCCCGCCTGGGACCGGGGTTGACCTGTTGTCCCTGCCGGACTTAGAAATTTTTTCTCTGCCGCCTGGGACCGGGGTTGACCTGTTGTCCCTGCCGGACTTAGAAATTTTTTCTCTGCCGCCTGGGACCGGGGTTGACCTGTTGTCCCTGCCGGACTTAGAAATTTTTTCTCTGCCGCCTGGGACCGGGGTTGACCTGTTGTCCCTGCCGGACTTAGAAATTTTTTCTCTCCAGCCTGGGACCGGGGTTGACCTGTTGTCCCTGCCGGACTTAGAAATTTTTTCTCTCCCGCCCGGTACCGGGGTTGACCTGTTGTCCCTGCCGGACTTAGAAATTTTTTCTCTGCCGCCTGGGACCGGGGTTGACCTGTTGTCCCTGCCGGACTTAGAAAATTTTTCTCTCCCGCCTGGGACCGGGGTTGACCTGTTGTCCCTGCCGGACTTAGAAATTTTTTCTCTGCCGCCTGGGACCGGGGTTGACCTGTTGTCCCTGCCGGACTTAGAAAATTTTTCTCTCCCGCCCGGGACCGGGGTTGACCTGTTGTCCCTGCCGGACTTAGAAATTTTTTCTCTGCCGCCTGGGACCGGGGTTGACCTGTTGTCCCTGCCGGACTTAGAAATTTTTTCTCTCCCGCCCGGTACCGGGGTTGACCTGTTGTCCCTGCCGGACTTAGAAATTTTTTCTCTGCCGCCTGGGACCGGGGTTGACCTGTTGTCCCTGCCGGACTTAGAAAATTTTTCTCTCCCGCTCGGAACCGGGGTTGACCTGTTGTCCCTGCCGGACTTAGAAAATTTTTCTCTCCCGCCTGGGACCGGGGTTGACCTGTTGTCCCTGCCGGACTTGGAGCCCGAGGAGGGGATCGGCCACCAGGTAAACCTCCGCTGAAAGCGGCCACGGTTTACCTGGTGCCCGGGGAGCGAATCGGACACCAGGTCAACCTCAGCTGAAGCGGCCGGGGTTGACCTGCTGTCCCTGCCGGACTTGGAAAATTTTTCTCTCCAGCCTGGGACCGGGGTTGACCTGTTGTCCCTGCCGGACTTAGAAATTTTTTCTCTCCCCGCCTGGGACCGGGGTTGACCTGCTGTCCCTGCCGGACTTGGAGCCCCAGGAGGGGATCGGCCACCAGGTCAACCTCCGCTGAAAGCGGCCACGGTTTACCTGGTGCCCGGGGAGCGAATCGGACACCAGGTCAACCTCTGCTAAAGCGACCGAGGTTGACCTGGTGCCCGGGGAGCGAATCTGACACCAGGTCAACCTCTGCTAAAGCGCCAGAGGTTGACCTGGTGCCCGGGGAGCGAATCGGACACCAGGTCAACCTCTGCTAAAGCGGCCGGGGTTGACCTGCTGTCCCTGCCGGACTTAGAAAATTTTTCTCTCCAGCCTGGGACCGGGGTTGACCTGTTGTCCCTGCCGGACTTAGAAATTTTTTCTCTCCCGCCTGGGACCGGGGTTGACCTGTTGTCCCTGCCGGACTTAGAAAATTTTTCTCTGCCGCCTGGGACCGGGGTTGACCTGTTGTCCCTGCCGGACTTAGAAAATTTTTCTCTCCCGCTCGGAACCGGGGTTGACCTGTTGTCCCTGCCGGACTTAGAAAATTTTTCTCTCCCGCCTGGGACCGGGGTTGACCTGTTGTCCCTGCCGGACTTGGAGCCCCAGGAGGGGATCGGCCACCAGGTCAACCTCCGCTGAAAGCGGCCACGGTTTACCTGGTGCCCGGGGAGCGAATCGGACACCAGGTCAACCTCAGCTGAAGCGGCCGGGGTTGACCTGCTGTCCCTGCCGGACTTGGAGCCCGAGGAGGGGATCGGCCACCAGGTCAACCTCCGCTGAAAGCGGCCACGGTTTACCTGGTGCCCGGGGAGCGAATCGGACACCAGGTCAACCTCTGCTAAAGCGGCCGGGGTTGACCTGCTGTCCGTGCCGGACTTGGAGCCCGAGGAGGGGATCGGCCACCAGGTCAACCTCCGCTGAAAGCGGCCACGGTTTACCTGGTGCCCGGGGAGCGAATCGGACACCAGGTCAACCTCTCCTAAAGCGGCCGGGGTTCACCTGCTGTCCCTGCCGGACTTGGAGCCCGAGGAGGGGATCGGCCACCAGGTCAACCTCCGCTGAAAGCGGCCACGGTTTACCTGGTGCCCGGGGAGCGAATCGGACACCAGGTCAACCTCTGCTAAGGCGCCCGAGGTTGACCTGGTGCCCGGGGAGCGAATCGGACACCAGGTCAACCTCTGCTACGGCGGCCGGGGTTGACCTGCTGTCCCTGCCGGACTTAGAAAATTTTTCTCTCCCCGCCCGGAACCGGGGTTGACCTGTTGTCCCTGCCGGACTTGGAGCCCGAGGAGGGGATCGGCCACCAGGTCAACCTCCGCTGAAAGCGGCCACGGTTTACCTGGTGCCCGGGGAGCGAATCGGACACCAGGTCAACCTCTGCTAAAGCGGCCGGGGTTGACCTGCTGTCCCTGCCGGACTTGGAGCCCGAGGAGGGGATCGGCCACCAGGTCAACCTCCGCTGAAAGCGGCCACGGTTTACCTGGTGCCCGGGGAGCGAATCGGACACCAGGTCAACCTCTGCTAAAGCGGCCGGGGTTGACCTGCTGTCCGTGCCGGACTTGGAGCCCGAGGAGGGGATCGGCCACCAGGTCAACCTCCGCTGAAAGCGGCCACGGTTTACCTGGTGCCCGGGGAGCGAATCGGACACCAGGTCAACCTCTGCTAAAGCGGCCGGGGTTCACCTGCTGTCCCTGCCGGACTTGGAGCCCGAGGAGGGGATCGGCCACCAGGTCAACCTCCGCTGAAAGCGGCCACGGTTTACCTGGTGCCCGGGGAGCGAATCGGACACCAGGTCAACCTCTGCTAAGGCGCCCGAGGTTGACCTGGTGCCCGGGGAGCGAATCGGACACCAGGTCAACCTCTGCTACGGCGGCCGGGGTTGACCTGCTGTCCCTGCCGGACTTAGAAAATTTTTCTCTCCCCGCCCGGAACCGGGGTTGACCTGTTGTCCCTGCCGGACTTGGAGCCCGAGGAGGGGATCGGCCACCAGGTCAACCTCCGCTGAAAGCGGCCACGGTTTACCTGGTGCCCGGGGAGCGAATCGGACACCAGGTCAACCTCTGCTAAAGCGGCCGGGGTTGACCTGCTGTCCCTGCCGGACTTGGAGCCCGAGGAGGGGATCGGCCACCAGGTCAACCTCCGCTGAAAGCGGCCACGGTTTACCTGGTGCCCGGGGAGCGAATCGGACACCAGGTCAACCTCTGCTAAAGCGGCCGGGGTTCACCTGCTGTCCCTGCCGGACTTGGAGCCCGAGGAGGGGATCGGCCACCAGGTCAACCTCCGCTGAAAGCGGCCACGGTTTACCTGGTGCCCGGGGAGCGAATCGGACACCAGGTCAACCTCTGCTAAGGCGCCCGAGGTTGACCTGGTGCCCGGGGAGCGAATCGGACACCAGGTCAACCTCCGCTAAAGCGCCCGAGGTTGACCTGGTGCCCGGGGAGCGAATCGGACACCAGGTCAACCTCTGCTACGGCGGCCGGGGTTGACCTGCTGTCCCTGCCGGACTTGGAAAATTTCTCTCCCCGCCTCGGACCGGGGTTGACCTGCTGTCCCTACCGGACTTAGAACATTTTTCTCTCCCCGCCCCGGCCCGGGGGTTAACCTCGGGGCGCACAGCTTCCCGGGTCTGACGTGCACGTCCTGTCACCTCCCGGGCCCGGCGTCCTCGTCCTCCCTTCCCCTTGGGCCGGCTCGGAGGAAGTTTTCCCTCGGCCCGGCCTCCGGGTTAATTGTTTGGGCCCGGCTGACTGAGGCCAGGCTGCTGACGCTAAAGCCCGGGGAGGCGGGGGCCTACGGCCATACCGGACCGAATGCCCCCGATCTCGTCCGATCTCGGAAGGTAAACCGTCCCGGGCCTGGCTAGTACCTGGATGGGTGACCGCCTGGGAATCCCAGGTGCCGTAGGCAGCTTTTGGCCCCAGCGGGGGTAGAGCGGGGCGTGTGTCTGCCGTGCGGGAGCAGGGAAGCCGTGAGGCCAAGGCGGCGCGACGGTCCTGGGGGGCGCTGAGGCCTTTCCCTCTGCCTGCCTGCGTGTCGGGGGCGGGGGGGCGGGCGAGGAAGCTTAGGCCCTCACCCGGTGCGGTGCGATGGCTTGGGTCGGGTCGGGGAGAGGGAAGAAAGCGTGTGTGGAGCGTTGGTGGGGCAGGTGTGTGTGTGGGAGTGCTGGGTGGGGCAGGCCGTTGAGGCGGTGGCGGTGGTGGTGTTTTTGGTGGGAGTGAGTTGGGGTCAGGTGGGTGTGGGGTCCCGCCCGGGGGGTGGATGGTCTGAGGGTTAAGGCTTGGAACGTGCGTCTTGGGGGACCGTGGGTGGAGGTTGTTGAGAGCGGGGAAGGCCCTGGGTCTCGGTTGTGGACTATTAAGCCCGGTGGAGGGGGACCGTGGGGGGAGGTTGTTGAGAGCGGGGAAGGCCCTGGGTCCCGGTTGTGGACTATTAAGCCCGGTGGAGGGGGACCGTGGGTGGAGGTTGTTGAGAGCGGGGAAGGCCCTGGGTCTCGGTTGTGGACTATTAAGCCCGGTGGAGGGGGACCGTGGGTGGAGGTTGTTGAGAGCGGGGAAGGCCCTGGGTCCCGGTTGTGGACTATTAAGCCCGGTGGAGGGGGACCGTGGGTGGAGGTTGTTGAGAGCGGGGAAGGCCCTGGGTCTCGGTTGTGGACTATTAAGCCCGGTGGAGGGGGACCGTGGGGGGAGGTTGTTGAGAGCGGGGAAGGCCCTGGGTCCCGGTTGTGGACTATTAAGCCCGGTGGAGGGGGACCGTGGGTGGAGGTTGTTGAGAGCGGGGAAGGCCCTGGGTCTCGGTTGTGGACTATTAAGCCCGGTGGAGGGGGACCGTGGGTGGAGGTTGTTGAGAGCGGGGAAGGCCCTGGGTCCCGGTTGTGGACTATTAAGCCCGGTGGAGGGGGACCGTGGGTGGAGGTTGTTGAGAGCGGGGAAGGCCCTGGGACCCGGTTGTGGACTATTAAGCCCGGTGGAGGGGGACCGTGGGTGGAGGTTGTTGAGAGCGGGGAAGGCCCTGGGTCTCGGTTGTGGACTATTAAGCCCGGTGGAGGGGGACCGTGGGTGGAGGTTGTTGAGAGCGGGGAAGGCCCTGGGACCCGGTTGTGGACTATTAAGCCCGGTGGAGGGGGACCGTGGGTGGAGGTTGTTGAGAGCGGGGAAGGCCCTGGGTCCCGGTTGTGGACTATTAAGCCCGGTGGAGGGGGACCGTGGGTGGAGGTTGTTGAGAGCGGGGAAGGCCCTGGGACCCGGTTGTGGACTATTAAGCCCGGTGGAGGGGGACCGTGGGTGGAGGTTGTTGAGAGCGGGGAAGGCCCTGGGTCCCGGTTGTGGACTATTAAGCCCGGTGGAGGGGGACCGTGGGTGGAGGTTGTTGAGAGCGGGGAAGGCCCTGGGTCCCGGTTGTGGACTATTAAGCCCGGTGGAGGGGGACCGTGGGTGGAGGTTGTTGAGAGCGGGGAAGGCCCTGGGACCCGGTTGTGGACTATTAAGCCCGGTGGAGGGGGACCGTGGGTGGAGGTTGTTGAGAGCGGGGAAGGCCCTGGGTCTCGGTTGTGGACTATTAAGCCCGGTGGAGGGGGACCGTGGGTGGAGGTTGTTGAGAGCGGGGAAGGCCCTGGGACCCGGTTGTGGACTATTAAGCCCGGTGGAGGGGGACCGTGGGTGGAGGTTGTTGAGAGCGGGGAAGGCCCTGGGTCCCGGTTGTGGACTATTAAGCCCGGTGGAGGGGGACCGTGGGTGGAGGTTGTTGAGAGCGGGGAAGGCCCTGGGACCCGGTTGTGGACTATTAAGCCCGGTGGAGGGGGACCGTGGGTGGAGGTTGTTGAGAGCGGGGAAGGCCCTGGGTCTCGGTTGTGGACTATTAAGCCCGGTGGAGGGGGACCGTGGGTGGAGGTTGTTGAGAGCGGGGAAGGCCCTGGGACCCGGTTGTGGACTATTAAGCCCGGTGGAGGGGGACCGTGGGTGGAGGTTGTTGAGAGCGGGGAAGGCCCTGGGTCCCGGTTGTGGACTATTAAGCCCGGTGGAGGTGTTGCGTACGGTGGATGTAAGGGGGAGGGCGTATGAAGTGACCGAGGAGTGGGCAAGGAAACGGGGGGAAAAATTTGGAGGCGAAGGCGGCCGAAAAAGGGTGCGGTTGACCTGGTGCCCGGGGAGCGAATGGGCCACCAGGTCAACCCCCGCTGAAAGCAGCGGAGGTTGACCTGGTGCCCGGGGAGCGAATCGGCCACCAGGTCAACCCCCGCTGAAAGCACCGGAGGTTGACCTGGTGCCCGGGGAGGGAATCGGCCACCAGGTCAACCCCCGCTGAAAGCACCGGAGGTTGACCTGGTGCCCGGGAAGGGAATCGGCCACCAGGTCAACCCCCGCTGAAAGCACCGGAGGTTGACCTGGTGCCCGGGGAGGGAATCGGCCACCAGGTCAACCCCCGCTGAAAGCACCGGAGGTTGACCTGGTGCCCGGGGAGCGAATCGGCCACCAGGTCAACCCCCGCTGAAAGCAACGGAGGTTGACCTGGTGCCCGGGGAGCGAATGGGCCACCAGGTCAACCCCCGCTGAAAGCAGCGGAGGTTGACCTGGTGCCCGGGGAGCGAATCGGCCACCAGGTC
>NW_027439161.1:12500-19472 GCF_033958435.1 Carettochelys insculpta
CTCTAGCCGCCGTGTGTGTGGTGACCCCGCCGCGCCTCGCGGCGGGCCGGGCTTTCGGACCCCTGGGTGGGCTGACGGTGCCGCTCGGCCTCGCCCGACCGAAGCGGATGGACAGCCGGAGGGGGGGTGGCGGCTCGGACCGCCGACCCGCCCCGTCAAGGACGCAGCGCACGAGGGGGCCGTGGGACGGGCCCGCGCCCGTTGCCCGACGAGCCCCCGTGGGGTGGAAGGGGTCCCCCCCCTGCCGGGGAACGTCCCTCCAAGCACGGGTGCGGAAGAGAAGGAGGAGCAGGGTCCCAGGTCCGCCTGAACACCGGCGAGATCCCTGCCCGCCGCGGGAAGGGTGCCGGCCCGCGAAGGGCCCTCTCCGTCTCGTCCGCGAGCGCCCCATCGATCGGAAGGAGGAGCGGGGCCTCGCTCCCGGCGGCCGTCCCCGCGGACGTGCGCCGAGCCTCCCTCGAGAGCCCCCTCTCCGGAGGATCGGGCCCGAGACGACACCCCGAACCGCCGCAGACGTCCCCGCAGACGTCCGCCCGGGTCCCTCGTCCGAGTCCCCGGGAAGGGCCTTCACACGACGGTCGGTCTCTCTCACGTGTACGTCTCTAAAGGCTGGAGCCAGACAAGCCTTCTCTTACTATTCTCCCGGTACCTGTCGTAACCTTATACGTGAAAAGTCCCCCAGCGGCAACAGGCGGGAACGACTCACAAAAGCGGCCGACCGCCTGGAACTCTAGGTCGGCTGCACGGGTCAAATTCAACCCCATTCGGACTTCCAGAGCTCAGCCGGCCACCAGGTCAACCTCGCTGAAAGCGCCAGAGGTTGACCTGGTGTCCGGGGACCGAATCGGACACCAGGTCAACCTCCGCTAAAGCGGCCGGGGTTGACCTGTTGTCCCTGCCGGACTTAGAAAATTTTTCTCTCCAGCCCGGGACCGGGGTTGACCTGTTGTCCCTGCCGGACTTAGAAATTTTTTCTCTCCCGCCTGGGACCGGGGTTGACCTGTTGTCCCTGCCGGACTTAGAAATTTTTTCTCTCCAGCCTGGGACCGGGGTTGACCTGTTGTCCCTGCCGGACTTAGAAAATTTTTCTCTGCCGCCTGGGACCGGGGTTGACCTGTTGTCCCTGCCGGACTTAGAAATTTTTTCTCTCCCGCCTGGGACCGGGGTTGACCTGTTGTCCCTGCCGGACTTAGAAATTTTTTCTCTCCAGCCCGGGACCGGGGTTGACCTGTTGTCCCTGCCGGACTTAGAAAATTTTTCTCTCCAGCCCGGGACCGGGGTTGACCTGTTGTCCCTGCCGGACTTAGAAATTTTTTCTCTCCCGCCTGGGACCGGGGTTGACCTGTTGTCCCTGCCGGACTTAGAAATTTTTTCTCTCCAGCCTGGGACCGGGGTTGACCTGTTGTCCCTGCCGGACTTAGAAATTTTTTCTCTGCCGCCTGGGACCGGGGTTGACCTGTTGTCCCTGCCGGACTTAGAAAATTTTTCTCTGCCGCCTGGGACCGGGGTTGACCTGTTGTCCCTGCCGGACTTAGAAAATTTTTCTCTCCCGCCTGGGACCGGGGTTGACCTGTTGTCCCTGCCGGACTTAGAAATTTTTTCTCTGCCGCCTGGGACCGGGGTTGACCTGTTGTCCCTGCCGGACTTAGAAATTTTTTCTCTGCCGCCTGGGACCGGGGTTGACCTGTTGTCCCTGCCGGACTTAGAAATTTTTTCTCTGCCGCCTGGGACCGGGGTTGACCTGTTGTCCCTGCCGGACTTAGAAATTTTTTCTCTCCAGCCTGGGACCGGGGTTGACCTGTTGTCCCTGCCGGACTTAGAAATTTTTTCTCTCCCGCCCGGTACCGGGGTTGACCTGTTGTCCCTGCCGGACTTAGAAATTTTTTCTCTGCCGCCTGGGACCGGGGTTGACCTGTTGTCCCTGCCGGACTTAGAAAATTTTTCTCTCCCGCCTGGGACCGGGGTTGACCTGTTGTCCCTGCCGGACTTAGAAATTTTTTCTCTGCCGCCTGGGACCGGGGTTGACCTGTTGTCCCTGCCGGACTTAGAAAATTTTTCTCTCCCGCCCGGGACCGGGGTTGACCTGTTGTCCCTGCCGGACTTAGAAATTTTTTCTCTGCCGCCTGGGACCGGGGTTGACCTGTTGTCCCTGCCGGACTTAGAAATTTTTTCTCTCCCGCCCGGTACCGGGGTTGACCTGTTGTCCCTGCCGGACTTAGAAATTTTTTCTCTGCCGCCTGGGACCGGGGTTGACCTGTTGTCCCTGCCGGACTTAGAAAATTTTTCTCTCCCGCTCGGAACCGGGGTTGACCTGTTGTCCCTGCCGGACTTAGAAAATTTTTCTCTCCCGCCTGGGACCGGGGTTGACCTGTTGTCCCTGCCGGACTTGGAGCCCGAGGAGGGGATCGGCCACCAGGTAAACCTCCGCTGAAAGCGGCCACGGTTTACCTGGTGCCCGGGGAGCGAATCGGACACCAGGTCAACCTCAGCTGAAGCGGCCGGGGTTGACCTGCTGTCCCTGCCGGACTTGGAAAATTTTTCTCTCCAGCCTGGGACCGGGGTTGACCTGTTGTCCCTGCCGGACTTAGAAATTTTTTCTCTCCCCGCCTGGGACCGGGGTTGACCTGCTGTCCCTGCCGGACTTGGAGCCCCAGGAGGGGATCGGCCACCAGGTCAACCTCCGCTGAAAGCGGCCACGGTTTACCTGGTGCCCGGGGAGCGAATCGGACACCAGGTCAACCTCTGCTAAAGCGACCGAGGTTGACCTGGTGCCCGGGGAGCGAATCTGACACCAGGTCAACCTCTGCTAAAGCGCCAGAGGTTGACCTGGTGCCCGGGGAGCGAATCGGACACCAGGTCAACCTCTGCTAAAGCGGCCGGGGTTGACCTGCTGTCCCTGCCGGACTTAGAAAATTTTTCTCTCCAGCCTGGGACCGGGGTTGACCTGTTGTCCCTGCCGGACTTAGAAATTTTTTCTCTCCCGCCTGGGACCGGGGTTGACCTGTTGTCCCTGCCGGACTTAGAAAATTTTTCTCTGCCGCCTGGGACCGGGGTTGACCTGTTGTCCCTGCCGGACTTAGAAAATTTTTCTCTCCCGCTCGGAACCGGGGTTGACCTGTTGTCCCTGCCGGACTTAGAAAATTTTTCTCTCCCGCCTGGGACCGGGGTTGACCTGTTGTCCCTGCCGGACTTGGAGCCCCAGGAGGGGATCGGCCACCAGGTCAACCTCCGCTGAAAGCGGCCACGGTTTACCTGGTGCCCGGGGAGCGAATCGGACACCAGGTCAACCTCAGCTGAAGCGGCCGGGGTTGACCTGCTGTCCCTGCCGGACTTGGAGCCCGAGGAGGGGATCGGCCACCAGGTCAACCTCCGCTGAAAGCGGCCACGGTTTACCTGGTGCCCGGGGAGCGAATCGGACACCAGGTCAACCTCTGCTAAAGCGGCCGGGGTTGACCTGCTGTCCGTGCCGGACTTGGAGCCCGAGGAGGGGATCGGCCACCAGGTCAACCTCCGCTGAAAGCGGCCACGGTTTACCTGGTGCCCGGGGAGCGAATCGGACACCAGGTCAACCTCTGCTAAAGCGGCCGGGGTTCACCTGCTGTCCCTGCCGGACTTGGAGCCCGAGGAGGGGATCGGCCACCAGGTCAACCTCCGCTGAAAGCGGCCACGGTTTACCTGGTGCCCGGGGAGCGAATCGGACACCAGGTCAACCTCTGCTAAGGCGCCCGAGGTTGACCTGGTGCCCGGGGAGCGAATCGGACACCAGGTCAACCTCTGCTACGGCGGCCGGGGTTGACCTGCTGTCCCTGCCGGACTTAGAAAATTTTTCTCTCCCCGCCCGGAACCGGGGTTGACCTGTTGTCCCTGCCGGACTTGGAGCCCGAGGAGGGGATCGGCCACCAGGTCAACCTCCGCTGAAAGCGGCCACGGTTTACCTGGTGCCCGGGGAGCGAATCGGACACCAGGTCAACCTCTGCTAAAGCGGCCGGGGTTGACCTGCTGTCCCTGCCGGACTTGGAGCCCGAGGAGGGGATCGGCCACCAGGTCAACCTCCGCTGAAAGCGGCCACGGTTTACCTGGTGCCCGGGGAGCGAATCGGACACCAGGTCAACCTCTGCTAAAGCGGCCGGGGTTGACCTGCTGTCCGTGCCGGACTTGGAGCCCGAGGAGGGGATCGGCCACCAGGTCAACCTCCGCTGAAAGCGGCCACGGTTTACCTGGTGCCCGGGGAGCGAATCGGACACCAGGTCAACCTCTGCTAAAGCGGCCGGGGTTCACCTGCTGTCCCTGCCGGACTTGGAGCCCGAGGAGGGGATCGGCCACCAGGTCAACCTCCGCTGAAAGCGGCCACGGTTTACCTGGTGCCCGGGGAGCGAATCGGACACCAGGTCAACCTCTGCTAAGGCGCCCGAGGTTGACCTGGTGCCCGGGGAGCGAATCGGACACCAGGTCAACCTCTGCTACGGCGGCCGGGGTTGACCTGCTGTCCCTGCCGGACTTAGAAAATTTTTCTCTCCCCGCCCGGAACCGGGGTTGACCTGTTGTCCCTGCCGGACTTGGAGCCCGAGGAGGGGATCGGCCACCAGGTCAACCTCCGCTGAAAGCGGCCACGGTTTACCTGGTGCCCGGGGAGCGAATCGGACACCAGGTCAACCTCTGCTAAAGCGGCCGGGGTTGACCTGCTGTCCCTGCCGGACTTGGAGCCCGAGGAGGGGATCGGCCACCAGGTCAACCTCCGCTGAAAGCGGCCACGGTTTACCTGGTGCCCGGGGAGCGAATCGGACACCAGGTCAACCTCTGCTAAAGCGGCCGGGGTTCACCTGCTGTCCCTGCCGGACTTGGAGCCCGAGGAGGGGATCGGCCACCAGGTCAACCTCCGCTGAAAGCGGCCACGGTTTACCTGGTGCCCGGGGAGCGAATCGGACACCAGGTCAACCTCTGCTAAGGCGCCCGAGGTTGACCTGGTGCCCGGGGAGCGAATCGGACACCAGGTCAACCTCCGCTAAAGCGCCCGAGGTTGACCTGGTGCCCGGGGAGCGAATCGGACACCAGGTCAACCTCTGCTACGGCGGCCGGGGTTGACCTGCTGTCCCTGCCGGACTTGGAAAATTTCTCTCCCCGCCTCGGACCGGGGTTGACCTGCTGTCCCTACCGGACTTAGAACATTTTTCTCTCCCCGCCCCGGCCCGGGGGTTAACCTCGGGGCGCACAGCTTCCCGGGTCTGACGTGCACGTCCTGTCACCTCCCGGGCCCGGCGTCCTCGTCCTCCCTTCCCCTTGGGCCGGCTCGGAGGAAGTTTTCCCTCGGCCCGGCCTCCGGGTTAATTGTTTGGGCCCGGCTGACTGAGGCCAGGCTGCTGACGCTAAAGCCCGGGGAGGCGGGGGCCTACGGCCATACCGGACCGAATGCCCCCGATCTCGTCCGATCTCGGAAGGTAAACCGTCCCGGGCCTGGCTAGTACCTGGATGGGTGACCGCCTGGGAATCCCAGGTGCCGTAGGCAGCTTTTGGCCCCAGCGGGGGTAGAGCGGGGCGTGTGTCTGCCGTGCGGGAGCAGGGAAGCCGTGAGGCCAAGGCGGCGCGACGGTCCTGGGGGGCGCTGAGGCCTTTCCCTCTGCCTGCCTGCGTGTCGGGGGCGGGGGGGCGGGCGAGGAAGCTTAGGCCCTCACCCGGTGCGGTGCGATGGCTTGGGTCGGGTCGGGGAGAGGGAAGAAAGCGTGTGTGGAGCGTTGGTGGGGCAGGTGTGTGTGTGGGAGTGCTGGGTGGGGCAGGCCGTTGAGGCGGTGGCGGTGGTGGTGTTTTTGGTGGGAGTGAGTTGGGGTCAGGTGGGTGTGGGGTCCCGCCCGGGGGGTGGATGGTCTGAGGGTTAAGGCTTGGAACGTGCGTCTTGGGGGACCGTGGGTGGAGGTTGTTGAGAGCGGGGAAGGCCCTGGGTCTCGGTTGTGGACTATTAAGCCCGGTGGAGGGGGACCGTGGGGGGAGGTTGTTGAGAGCGGGGAAGGCCCTGGGTCCCGGTTGTGGACTATTAAGCCCGGTGGAGGGGGACCGTGGGTGGAGGTTGTTGAGAGCGGGGAAGGCCCTGGGTCCCGGTTGTGGACTATTAAGCCCGGTGGAGGGGGACCGTGGGTGGAGGTTGTTGAGAGCGGGGAAGGCCCTGGGACCCGGTTGTGGACTATTAAGCCCGGTGGAGGGGGACCGTGGGTGGAGGTTGTTGAGAGCGGGGAAGGCCCTGGGTCTCGGTTGTGGACTATTAAGCCCGGTGGAGGGGGACCGTGGGTGGAGGTTGTTGAGAGCGGGGAAGGCCCTGGGACCCGGTTGTGGACTATTAAGCCCGGTGGAGGGGGACCGTGGGTGGAGGTTGTTGAGAGCGGGGAAGGCCCTGGGTCCCGGTTGTGGACTATTAAGCCCGGTGGAGGGGGACCGTGGGTGGAGGTTGTTGAGAGCGGGGAAGGCCCTGGGACCCGGTTGTGGACTATTAAGCCCGGTGGAGGGGGACCGTGGGTGGAGGTTGTTGAGAGCGGGGAAGGCCCTGGGTCTCGGTTGTGGACTATTAAGCCCGGTGGAGGGGGACCGTGGGTGGAGGTTGTTGAGAGCGGGGAAGGCCCTGGGACCCGGTTGTGGACTATTAAGCCCGGTGGAGGGGGACCGTGGGTGGAGGTTGTTGAGAGCGGGGAAGGCCCTGGGTCCCGGTTGTGGACTATTAAGCCCGGTGGAGGTGTTGCGTACGGTGGATGTAAGGGGGAGGGCGTATGAAGTGACCGAGGAGTGGGCAAGGAAACGGGGGGAAAAATTTGGAGGCGAAGGCGGCCGAAAAAGGGTGCGGTTGACCTGGTGCCCGGGGAGCGAATGGGCCACCAGGTCAACCCCCGCTGAAAGCAGCGGAGGTTGACCTGGTGCCCGGGGAGCGAATCGGCCACCAGGTCAACCCCCGCTGAAAGCACCGGAGGTTGACCTGGTGCCCGGGGAGGGAAT
>NW_027439162.1:0-5000 GCF_033958435.1 Carettochelys insculpta
ACACCAGGTCAACCTCAGCTGAAGCGGCCGGGGTTGACCTGCTGTCCCTGCCGGACTTGGAGCCCGAGGAGGGGATCGGCCACCAGGTCAACCTCCGCTGAAAGCGGCCACGGTTTACCTGGTGCCCGGGGAGCGAATCGGACACCAGGTCAACCTCTGCTAAAGCGGCCGGGGTTGACCTGCTGTCCGTGCCGGACTTGGAGCCCGAGGAGGGGATCGGCCACCAGGTCAACCTCCGCTGAAAGCGGCCACGGTTTACCTGGTGCCCGGGGAGCGAATCGGACACCAGGTCAACCTCTGCTAAAGCGGCCGGGGTTCACCTGCTGTCCCTGCCGGACTTGGAGCCCGAGGAGGGGATCGGCCACCAGGTCAACCTCCGCTGAAAGCGGCCACGGTTTACCTGGTGCCCGGGGAGCGAATCGGACACCAGGTCAACCTCTGCTAAGGCGCCCGAGGTTGACCTGGTGCCCGGGGAGCGAATCGGACACCAGGTCAACCTCTGCTACGGCGGCCGGGGTTGACCTGCTGTCCCTGCCGGACTTAGAAAATTTTTCTCTCCCCGCCCGGAACCGGGGTTGACCTGTTGTCCCTGCCGGACTTGGAGCCCGAGGAGGGGATCGGCCACCAGGTCAACCTCCGCTGAAAGCGGCCACGGTTTACCTGGTGCCCGGGGAGCGAATCGGACACCAGGTCAACCTCTGCTAAAGCGGCCGGGGTTGACCTGCTGTCCCTGCCGGACTTGGAGCCCGAGGAGGGGATCGGCCACCAGGTCAACCTCCGCTGAAAGCGGCCACGGTTTACCTGGTGCCCGGGGAGCGAATCGGACACCAGGTCAACCTCTGCTAAAGCGGCCGGGGTTGACCTGCTGTCCGTGCCGGACTTGGAGCCCGAGGAGGGGATCGGCCACCAGGTCAACCTCCGCTGAAAGCGGCCACGGTTTACCTGGTGCCCGGGGAGCGAATCGGACACCAGGTCAACCTCTGCTAAAGCGGCCGGGGTTCACCTGCTGTCCCTGCCGGACTTGGAGCCCGAGGAGGGGATCGGCCACCAGGTCAACCTCCGCTGAAAGCGGCCACGGTTTACCTGGTGCCCGGGGAGCGAATCGGACACCAGGTCAACCTCTGCTAAGGCGCCCGAGGTTGACCTGGTGCCCGGGGAGCGAATCGGACACCAGGTCAACCTCTGCTACGGCGGCCGGGGTTGACCTGCTGTCCCTGCCGGACTTAGAAAATTTTTCTCTCCCCGCCCGGAACCGGGGTTGACCTGTTGTCCCTGCCGGACTTGGAGCCCGAGGAGGGGATCGGCCACCAGGTCAACCTCCGCTGAAAGCGGCCACGGTTTACCTGGTGCCCGGGGAGCGAATCGGACACCAGGTCAACCTCTGCTAAAGCGGCCGGGGTTGACCTGCTGTCCCTGCCGGACTTGGAGCCCGAGGAGGGGATCGGCCACCAGGTCAACCTCCGCTGAAAGCGGCCACGGTTTACCTGGTGCCCGGGGAGCGAATCGGACACCAGGTCAACCTCTGCTAAAGCGGCCGGGGTTCACCTGCTGTCCCTGCCGGACTTGGAGCCCGAGGAGGGGATCGGCCACCAGGTCAACCTCCGCTGAAAGCGGCCACGGTTTACCTGGTGCCCGGGGAGCGAATCGGACACCAGGTCAACCTCTGCTAAGGCGCCCGAGGTTGACCTGGTGCCCGGGGAGCGAATCGGACACCAGGTCAACCTCCGCTAAAGCGCCCGAGGTTGACCTGGTGCCCGGGGAGCGAATCGGACACCAGGTCAACCTCTGCTACGGCGGCCGGGGTTGACCTGCTGTCCCTGCCGGACTTGGAAAATTTCTCTCCCCGCCTCGGACCGGGGTTGACCTGCTGTCCCTACCGGACTTAGAACATTTTTCTCTCCCCGCCCCGGCCCGGGGGTTAACCTCGGGGCGCACAGCTTCCCGGGTCTGACGTGCACGTCCTGTCACCTCCCGGGCCCGGCGTCCTCGTCCTCCCTTCCCCTTGGGCCGGCTCGGAGGAAGTTTTCCCTCGGCCCGGCCTCCGGGTTAATTGTTTGGGCCCGGCTGACTGAGGCCAGGCTGCTGACGCTAAAGCCCGGGGAGGCGGGGGCCTACGGCCATACCGGACCGAATGCCCCCGATCTCGTCCGATCTCGGAAGGTAAACCGTCCCGGGCCTGGCTAGTACCTGGATGGGTGACCGCCTGGGAATCCCAGGTGCCGTAGGCAGCTTTTGGCCCCAGCGGGGGTAGAGCGGGGCGTGTGTCTGCCGTGCGGGAGCAGGGAAGCCGTGAGGCCAAGGCGGCGCGACGGTCCTGGGGGGCGCTGAGGCCTTTCCCTCTGCCTGCCTGCGTGTCGGGGGCGGGGGGGCGGGCGAGGAAGCTTAGGCCCTCACCCGGTGCGGTGCGATGGCTTGGGTCGGGTCGGGGAGAGGGAAGAAAGCGTGTGTGGAGCGTTGGTGGGGCAGGTGTGTGTGTGGGAGTGCTGGGTGGGGCAGGCCGTTGAGGCGGTGGCGGTGGTGGTGTTTTTGGTGGGAGTGAGTTGGGGTCAGGTGGGTGTGGGGTCCCGCCCGGGGGGTGGATGGTCTGAGGGTTAAGGCTTGGAACGTGCGTCTTGGGGGACCGTGGGTGGAGGTTGTTGAGAGCGGGGAAGGCCCTGGGTCTCGGTTGTGGACTATTAAGCCCGGTGGAGGGGGACCGTGGGGGGAGGTTGTTGAGAGCGGGGAAGGCCCTGGGTCCCGGTTGTGGACTATTAAGCCCGGTGGAGGGGGACCGTGGGTGGAGGTTGTTGAGAGCGGGGAAGGCCCTGGGTCTCGGTTGTGGACTATTAAGCCCGGTGGAGGGGGACCGTGGGTGGAGGTTGTTGAGAGCGGGGAAGGCCCTGGGTCCCGGTTGTGGACTATTAAGCCCGGTGGAGGGGGACCGTGGGTGGAGGTTGTTGAGAGCGGGGAAGGCCCTGGGTCTCGGTTGTGGACTATTAAGCCCGGTGGAGGGGGACCGTGGGGGGAGGTTGTTGAGAGCGGGGAAGGCCCTGGGTCCCGGTTGTGGACTATTAAGCCCGGTGGAGGGGGACCGTGGGTGGAGGTTGTTGAGAGCGGGGAAGGCCCTGGGTCTCGGTTGTGGACTATTAAGCCCGGTGGAGGGGGACCGTGGGTGGAGGTTGTTGAGAGCGGGGAAGGCCCTGGGTCCCGGTTGTGGACTATTAAGCCCGGTGGAGGGGGACCGTGGGTGGAGGTTGTTGAGAGCGGGGAAGGCCCTGGGACCCGGTTGTGGACTATTAAGCCCGGTGGAGGGGGACCGTGGGTGGAGGTTGTTGAGAGCGGGGAAGGCCCTGGGTCTCGGTTGTGGACTATTAAGCCCGGTGGAGGGGGACCGTGGGTGGAGGTTGTTGAGAGCGGGGAAGGCCCTGGGACCCGGTTGTGGACTATTAAGCCCGGTGGAGGGGGACCGTGGGTGGAGGTTGTTGAGAGCGGGGAAGGCCCTGGGTCCCGGTTGTGGACTATTAAGCCCGGTGGAGGGGGACCGTGGGTGGAGGTTGTTGAGAGCGGGGAAGGCCCTGGGACCCGGTTGTGGACTATTAAGCCCGGTGGAGGGGGACCGTGGGTGGAGGTTGTTGAGAGCGGGGAAGGCCCTGGGTCCCGGTTGTGGACTATTAAGCCCGGTGGAGGGGGACCGTGGGTGGAGGTTGTTGAGAGCGGGGAAGGCCCTGGGTCCCGGTTGTGGACTATTAAGCCCGGTGGAGGGGGACCGTGGGTGGAGGTTGTTGAGAGCGGGGAAGGCCCTGGGACCCGGTTGTGGACTATTAAGCCCGGTGGAGGGGGACCGTGGGTGGAGGTTGTTGAGAGCGGGGAAGGCCCTGGGTCTCGGTTGTGGACTATTAAGCCCGGTGGAGGGGGACCGTGGGTGGAGGTTGTTGAGAGCGGGGAAGGCCCTGGGACCCGGTTGTGGACTATTAAGCCCGGTGGAGGGGGACCGTGGGTGGAGGTTGTTGAGAGCGGGGAAGGCCCTGGGTCCCGGTTGTGGACTATTAAGCCCGGTGGAGGGGGACCGTGGGTGGAGGTTGTTGAGAGCGGGGAAGGCCCTGGGACCCGGTTGTGGACTATTAAGCCCGGTGGAGGGGGACCGTGGGTGGAGGTTGTTGAGAGCGGGGAAGGCCCTGGGTCTCGGTTGTGGACTATTAAGCCCGGTGGAGGGGGACCGTGGGTGGAGGTTGTTGAGAGCGGGGAAGGCCCTGGGACCCGGTTGTGGACTATTAAGCCCGGTGGAGGGGGACCGTGGGTGGAGGTTGTTGAGAGCGGGGAAGGCCCTGGGTCCCGGTTGTGGACTATTAAGCCCGGTGGAGGTGTTGCGTACGGTGGATGTAAGGGGGAGGGCGTATGAAGTGACCGAGGAGTGGGCAAGGAAACGGGGGGAAAAATTTGGAGGCGAAGGCGGCCGAAAAAGGGTGCGGTTGACCTGGTGCCCGGGGAGCGAATGGGCCACCAGGTCAACCCCCGCTGAAAGCAGCGGAGGTTGACCTGGTGCCCGGGGAGCGAATCGGCCACCAGGTCAACCCCCGCTGAAAGCACCGGAGGTTGACCTGGTGCCCGGGGAGGGAATCGGCCACCAGGTCAACCCCCGCTGAAAGCACCGGAGGTTGACCTGGTGCCCGGGAAGGGAATCGGCCACCAGGTCAACCCCCGCTGAAAGCACCGGAGGTTGACCTGGTGCCCGGGGAGGGAATCGGCCACCAGGTCAACCCCCGCTGAAAGCACCGGAGGTTGACCTGGTGCCCGGGGAGCGAATCGGCCACCAGGTCAACCCCCGCTGAAAGCAACGGAGGTTGACCTGGTGCCCGGGGAGCGAATGGGCCACCAGGTCAACCCCCGCTGAAAGCAGCGGAGGTTGACCTGGTGCCCGGGGAGCGAATCGGCCACCAGGTCAACCCCCGCTGAAAGCAGCGGAGGTTGACCTGGTGCCCGGGGAGGGAATCGGCCACCAGGTCAACCCCCGCTGAAAGCAG
>NW_027439162.1:17500-19306 GCF_033958435.1 Carettochelys insculpta
TTGACCTGTTGTCCCTGCCGGACTTAGAAAATTTTTCTCTCCCGCCTGGGACCGGGGTTGACCTGTTGTCCCTGCCGGACTTAGAAATTTTTTCTCTGCCGCCTGGGACCGGGGTTGACCTGTTGTCCCTGCCGGACTTAGAAATTTTTTCTCTGCCGCCTGGGACCGGGGTTGACCTGTTGTCCCTGCCGGACTTAGAAATTTTTTCTCTGCCGCCTGGGACCGGGGTTGACCTGTTGTCCCTGCCGGACTTAGAAATTTTTTCTCTCCAGCCTGGGACCGGGGTTGACCTGTTGTCCCTGCCGGACTTAGAAATTTTTTCTCTCCCGCCCGGTACCGGGGTTGACCTGTTGTCCCTGCCGGACTTAGAAATTTTTTCTCTGCCGCCTGGGACCGGGGTTGACCTGTTGTCCCTGCCGGACTTAGAAAATTTTTCTCTCCCGCCTGGGACCGGGGTTGACCTGTTGTCCCTGCCGGACTTAGAAATTTTTTCTCTGCCGCCTGGGACCGGGGTTGACCTGTTGTCCCTGCCGGACTTAGAAATTTTTTCTCTGCCGCCTGGGACCGGGGTTGACCTGTTGTCCCTGCCGGACTTAGAAATTTTTTCTCTGCCGCCTGGGACCGGGGTTGACCTGTTGTCCCTGCCGGACTTAGAAATTTTTTCTCTCCCGCCCGGTACCGGGGTTGACCTGTTGTCCCTGCCGGACTTAGAAATTTTTTCTCTGCCGCCTGGGACCGGGGTTGACCTGTTGTCCCTGCCGGACTTAGAAAATTTTTCTCTCCCGCTCGGAACCGGGGTTGACCTGTTGTCCCTGCCGGACTTAGAAAATTTTTCTCTCCCGCCTGGGACCGGGGTTGACCTGTTGTCCCTGCCGGACTTGGAGCCCGAGGAGGGGATCGGCCACCAGGTAAACCTCCGCTGAAAGCGGCCACGGTTTACCTGGTGCCCGGGGAGCGAATCGGACACCAGGTCAACCTCAGCTGAAGCGGCCGGGGTTGACCTGCTGTCCCTGCCGGACTTGGAAAATTTTTCTCTCCAGCCTGGGACCGGGGTTGACCTGTTGTCCCTGCCGGACTTAGAAATTTTTTCTCTCCCCGCCTGGGACCGGGGTTGACCTGCTGTCCCTGCCGGACTTGGAGCCCCAGGAGGGGATCGGCCACCAGGTCAACCTCCGCTGAAAGCGGCCACGGTTTACCTGGTGCCCGGGGAGCGAATCGGACACCAGGTCAACCTCTGCTAAAGCGACCGAGGTTGACCTGGTGCCCGGGGAGCGAATCTGACACCAGGTCAACCTCTGCTAAAGCGCCAGAGGTTGACCTGGTGCCCGGGGAGCGAATCGGACACCAGGTCAACCTCTGCTAAAGCGGCCGGGGTTGACCTGCTGTCCCTGCCGGACTTAGAAAATTTTTCTCTCCAGCCTGGGACCGGGGTTGACCTGTTGTCCCTGCCGGACTTAGAAATTTTTTCTCTCCCGCCTGGGACCGGGGTTGACCTGTTGTCCCTGCCGGACTTAGAAAATTTTTCTCTGCCGCCTGGGACCGGGGTTGACCTGTTGTCCCTGCCGGACTTAGAAAATTTTTCTCTCCCGCTCGGAACCGGGGTTGACCTGTTGTCCCTGCCGGACTTAGAAAATTTTTCTCTCCCGCCTGGGACCGGGGTTGACCTGTTGTCCCTGCCGGACTTGGAGCCCCAGGAGGGGATCGGCCACCAGGTCAACCTCCGCTGAAAGCGGCCACGGTTTACCTGGTGCCCGGGGAGCGAATCGGACACCAGGTCAACCTCAGCTGAAGCGGCCGGGGTTGACC
>NW_027439163.1:10000-17500 GCF_033958435.1 Carettochelys insculpta
TTACTATTCTCCCGGTACCTGTCGTAACCTTATACGTGAAAAGTCCCCCAGCGGCAACAGGCGGGAACGACTCACAAAAGCGGCCGACCGCCTGGAACTCTAGGTCGGCTGCACGGGTCAAATTCAACCCCATTCGGACTTCCAGAGCTCAGCCGGCCACCAGGTCAACCTCGCTGAAAGCGCCAGAGGTTGACCTGGTGTCCGGGGACCGAATCGGACACCAGGTCAACCTCCGCTAAAGCGGCCGGGGTTGACCTGTTGTCCCTGCCGGACTTAGAAAATTTTTCTCTCCAGCCCGGGACCGGGGTTGACCTGTTGTCCCTGCCGGACTTAGAAATTTTTTCTCTCCCGCCTGGGACCGGGGTTGACCTGTTGTCCCTGCCGGACTTAGAAATTTTTTCTCTCCAGCCTGGGACCGGGGTTGACCTGTTGTCCCTGCCGGACTTAGAAAATTTTTCTCTGCCGCCTGGGACCGGGGTTGACCTGTTGTCCCTGCCGGACTTAGAAATTTTTTCTCTCCCGCCTGGGACCGGGGTTGACCTGTTGTCCCTGCCGGACTTAGAAATTTTTTCTCTCCAGCCCGGGACCGGGGTTGACCTGTTGTCCCTGCCGGACTTAGAAAATTTTTCTCTCCAGCCCGGGACCGGGGTTGACCTGTTGTCCCTGCCGGACTTAGAAATTTTTTCTCTCCCGCCTGGGACCGGGGTTGACCTGTTGTCCCTGCCGGACTTAGAAATTTTTTCTCTCCAGCCTGGGACCGGGGTTGACCTGTTGTCCCTGCCGGACTTAGAAATTTTTTCTCTGCCGCCTGGGACCGGGGTTGACCTGTTGTCCCTGCCGGACTTAGAAAATTTTTCTCTGCCGCCTGGGACCGGGGTTGACCTGTTGTCCCTGCCGGACTTAGAAAATTTTTCTCTCCCGCCTGGGACCGGGGTTGACCTGTTGTCCCTGCCGGACTTAGAAATTTTTTCTCTGCCGCCTGGGACCGGGGTTGACCTGTTGTCCCTGCCGGACTTAGAAATTTTTTCTCTGCCGCCTGGGACCGGGGTTGACCTGTTGTCCCTGCCGGACTTAGAAATTTTTTCTCTGCCGCCTGGGACCGGGGTTGACCTGTTGTCCCTGCCGGACTTAGAAATTTTTTCTCTCCAGCCTGGGACCGGGGTTGACCTGTTGTCCCTGCCGGACTTAGAAATTTTTTCTCTCCCGCCCGGTACCGGGGTTGACCTGTTGTCCCTGCCGGACTTAGAAATTTTTTCTCTGCCGCCTGGGACCGGGGTTGACCTGTTGTCCCTGCCGGACTTAGAAAATTTTTCTCTCCCGCCTGGGACCGGGGTTGACCTGTTGTCCCTGCCGGACTTAGAAATTTTTTCTCTGCCGCCTGGGACCGGGGTTGACCTGTTGTCCCTGCCGGACTTAGAAAATTTTTCTCTCCCGCCCGGGACCGGGGTTGACCTGTTGTCCCTGCCGGACTTAGAAATTTTTTCTCTGCCGCCTGGGACCGGGGTTGACCTGTTGTCCCTGCCGGACTTAGAAATTTTTTCTCTCCCGCCCGGTACCGGGGTTGACCTGTTGTCCCTGCCGGACTTAGAAATTTTTTCTCTGCCGCCTGGGACCGGGGTTGACCTGTTGTCCCTGCCGGACTTAGAAAATTTTTCTCTCCCGCTCGGAACCGGGGTTGACCTGTTGTCCCTGCCGGACTTAGAAAATTTTTCTCTCCCGCCTGGGACCGGGGTTGACCTGTTGTCCCTGCCGGACTTGGAGCCCGAGGAGGGGATCGGCCACCAGGTAAACCTCCGCTGAAAGCGGCCACGGTTTACCTGGTGCCCGGGGAGCGAATCGGACACCAGGTCAACCTCAGCTGAAGCGGCCGGGGTTGACCTGCTGTCCCTGCCGGACTTGGAAAATTTTTCTCTCCAGCCTGGGACCGGGGTTGACCTGTTGTCCCTGCCGGACTTAGAAATTTTTTCTCTCCCCGCCTGGGACCGGGGTTGACCTGCTGTCCCTGCCGGACTTGGAGCCCCAGGAGGGGATCGGCCACCAGGTCAACCTCCGCTGAAAGCGGCCACGGTTTACCTGGTGCCCGGGGAGCGAATCGGACACCAGGTCAACCTCTGCTAAAGCGACCGAGGTTGACCTGGTGCCCGGGGAGCGAATCTGACACCAGGTCAACCTCTGCTAAAGCGCCAGAGGTTGACCTGGTGCCCGGGGAGCGAATCGGACACCAGGTCAACCTCTGCTAAAGCGGCCGGGGTTGACCTGCTGTCCCTGCCGGACTTAGAAAATTTTTCTCTCCAGCCTGGGACCGGGGTTGACCTGTTGTCCCTGCCGGACTTAGAAATTTTTTCTCTCCCGCCTGGGACCGGGGTTGACCTGTTGTCCCTGCCGGACTTAGAAAATTTTTCTCTGCCGCCTGGGACCGGGGTTGACCTGTTGTCCCTGCCGGACTTAGAAAATTTTTCTCTCCCGCTCGGAACCGGGGTTGACCTGTTGTCCCTGCCGGACTTAGAAAATTTTTCTCTCCCGCCTGGGACCGGGGTTGACCTGTTGTCCCTGCCGGACTTGGAGCCCCAGGAGGGGATCGGCCACCAGGTCAACCTCCGCTGAAAGCGGCCACGGTTTACCTGGTGCCCGGGGAGCGAATCGGACACCAGGTCAACCTCAGCTGAAGCGGCCGGGGTTGACCTGCTGTCCCTGCCGGACTTGGAGCCCGAGGAGGGGATCGGCCACCAGGTCAACCTCCGCTGAAAGCGGCCACGGTTTACCTGGTGCCCGGGGAGCGAATCGGACACCAGGTCAACCTCTGCTAAAGCGGCCGGGGTTGACCTGCTGTCCGTGCCGGACTTGGAGCCCGAGGAGGGGATCGGCCACCAGGTCAACCTCCGCTGAAAGCGGCCACGGTTTACCTGGTGCCCGGGGAGCGAATCGGACACCAGGTCAACCTCTGCTAAAGCGGCCGGGGTTCACCTGCTGTCCCTGCCGGACTTGGAGCCCGAGGAGGGGATCGGCCACCAGGTCAACCTCCGCTGAAAGCGGCCACGGTTTACCTGGTGCCCGGGGAGCGAATCGGACACCAGGTCAACCTCTGCTAAGGCGCCCGAGGTTGACCTGGTGCCCGGGGAGCGAATCGGACACCAGGTCAACCTCTGCTACGGCGGCCGGGGTTGACCTGCTGTCCCTGCCGGACTTAGAAAATTTTTCTCTCCCCGCCCGGAACCGGGGTTGACCTGTTGTCCCTGCCGGACTTGGAGCCCGAGGAGGGGATCGGCCACCAGGTCAACCTCCGCTGAAAGCGGCCACGGTTTACCTGGTGCCCGGGGAGCGAATCGGACACCAGGTCAACCTCTGCTAAAGCGGCCGGGGTTGACCTGCTGTCCCTGCCGGACTTGGAGCCCGAGGAGGGGATCGGCCACCAGGTCAACCTCCGCTGAAAGCGGCCACGGTTTACCTGGTGCCCGGGGAGCGAATCGGACACCAGGTCAACCTCTGCTAAAGCGGCCGGGGTTGACCTGCTGTCCGTGCCGGACTTGGAGCCCGAGGAGGGGATCGGCCACCAGGTCAACCTCCGCTGAAAGCGGCCACGGTTTACCTGGTGCCCGGGGAGCGAATCGGACACCAGGTCAACCTCTGCTAAAGCGGCCGGGGTTCACCTGCTGTCCCTGCCGGACTTGGAGCCCGAGGAGGGGATCGGCCACCAGGTCAACCTCCGCTGAAAGCGGCCACGGTTTACCTGGTGCCCGGGGAGCGAATCGGACACCAGGTCAACCTCTGCTAAGGCGCCCGAGGTTGACCTGGTGCCCGGGGAGCGAATCGGACACCAGGTCAACCTCTGCTACGGCGGCCGGGGTTGACCTGCTGTCCCTGCCGGACTTAGAAAATTTTTCTCTCCCCGCCCGGAACCGGGGTTGACCTGTTGTCCCTGCCGGACTTGGAGCCCGAGGAGGGGATCGGCCACCAGGTCAACCTCCGCTGAAAGCGGCCACGGTTTACCTGGTGCCCGGGGAGCGAATCGGACACCAGGTCAACCTCTGCTAAAGCGGCCGGGGTTGACCTGCTGTCCCTGCCGGACTTGGAGCCCGAGGAGGGGATCGGCCACCAGGTCAACCTCCGCTGAAAGCGGCCACGGTTTACCTGGTGCCCGGGGAGCGAATCGGACACCAGGTCAACCTCTGCTAAAGCGGCCGGGGTTCACCTGCTGTCCCTGCCGGACTTGGAGCCCGAGGAGGGGATCGGCCACCAGGTCAACCTCCGCTGAAAGCGGCCACGGTTTACCTGGTGCCCGGGGAGCGAATCGGACACCAGGTCAACCTCTGCTAAGGCGCCCGAGGTTGACCTGGTGCCCGGGGAGCGAATCGGACACCAGGTCAACCTCCGCTAAAGCGCCCGAGGTTGACCTGGTGCCCGGGGAGCGAATCGGACACCAGGTCAACCTCTGCTACGGCGGCCGGGGTTGACCTGCTGTCCCTGCCGGACTTGGAAAATTTCTCTCCCCGCCTCGGACCGGGGTTGACCTGCTGTCCCTACCGGACTTAGAACATTTTTCTCTCCCCGCCCCGGCCCGGGGGTTAACCTCGGGGCGCACAGCTTCCCGGGTCTGACGTGCACGTCCTGTCACCTCCCGGGCCCGGCGTCCTCGTCCTCCCTTCCCCTTGGGCCGGCTCGGAGGAAGTTTTCCCTCGGCCCGGCCTCCGGGTTAATTGTTTGGGCCCGGCTGACTGAGGCCAGGCTGCTGACGCTAAAGCCCGGGGAGGCGGGGGCCTACGGCCATACCGGACCGAATGCCCCCGATCTCGTCCGATCTCGGAAGGTAAACCGTCCCGGGCCTGGCTAGTACCTGGATGGGTGACCGCCTGGGAATCCCAGGTGCCGTAGGCAGCTTTTGGCCCCAGCGGGGGTAGAGCGGGGCGTGTGTCTGCCGTGCGGGAGCAGGGAAGCCGTGAGGCCAAGGCGGCGCGACGGTCCTGGGGGGCGCTGAGGCCTTTCCCTCTGCCTGCCTGCGTGTCGGGGGCGGGGGGGCGGGCGAGGAAGCTTAGGCCCTCACCCGGTGCGGTGCGATGGCTTGGGTCGGGTCGGGGAGAGGGAAGAAAGCGTGTGTGGAGCGTTGGTGGGGCAGGTGTGTGTGTGGGAGTGCTGGGTGGGGCAGGCCGTTGAGGCGGTGGCGGTGGTGGTGTTTTTGGTGGGAGTGAGTTGGGGTCAGGTGGGTGTGGGGTCCCGCCCGGGGGGTGGATGGTCTGAGGGTTAAGGCTTGGAACGTGCGTCTTGGGGGACCGTGGGTGGAGGTTGTTGAGAGCGGGGAAGGCCCTGGGTCTCGGTTGTGGACTATTAAGCCCGGTGGAGGGGGACCGTGGGGGGAGGTTGTTGAGAGCGGGGAAGGCCCTGGGTCCCGGTTGTGGACTATTAAGCCCGGTGGAGGGGGACCGTGGGTGGAGGTTGTTGAGAGCGGGGAAGGCCCTGGGTCCCGGTTGTGGACTATTAAGCCCGGTGGAGGGGGACCGTGGGTGGAGGTTGTTGAGAGCGGGGAAGGCCCTGGGACCCGGTTGTGGACTATTAAGCCCGGTGGAGGGGGACCGTGGGTGGAGGTTGTTGAGAGCGGGGAAGGCCCTGGGTCTCGGTTGTGGACTATTAAGCCCGGTGGAGGGGGACCGTGGGTGGAGGTTGTTGAGAGCGGGGAAGGCCCTGGGACCCGGTTGTGGACTATTAAGCCCGGTGGAGGGGGACCGTGGGTGGAGGTTGTTGAGAGCGGGGAAGGCCCTGGGTCCCGGTTGTGGACTATTAAGCCCGGTGGAGGGGGACCGTGGGTGGAGGTTGTTGAGAGCGGGGAAGGCCCTGGGACCCGGTTGTGGACTATTAAGCCCGGTGGAGGGGGACCGTGGGTGGAGGTTGTTGAGAGCGGGGAAGGCCCTGGGTCTCGGTTGTGGACTATTAAGCCCGGTGGAGGGGGACCGTGGGTGGAGGTTGTTGAGAGCGGGGAAGGCCCTGGGACCCGGTTGTGGACTATTAAGCCCGGTGGAGGGGGACCGTGGGTGGAGGTTGTTGAGAGCGGGGAAGGCCCTGGGTCCCGGTTGTGGACTATTAAGCCCGGTGGAGGTGTTGCGTACGGTGGATGTAAGGGGGAGGGCGTATGAAGTGACCGAGGAGTGGGCAAGGAAACGGGGGGAAAAATTTGGAGGCGAAGGCGGCCGAAAAAGGGTGCGGTTGACCTGGTGCCCGGGGAGCGAATGGGCCACCAGGTCAACCCCCGCTGAAAGCAGCGGAGGTTGACCTGGTGCCCGGGGAGCGAATCGGCCACCAGGTCAACCCCCGCTGAAAGCACCGGAGGTTGACCTGGTGCCCGGGGAGGGAATCGGCCACCAGGTCAACCCCCGCTGAAAGCACCGGAGGTTGACCTGGTGCCCGGGAAGGGAATCGGCCACCAGGTCAACCCCCGCTGAAAGCACCGGAGGTTGACCTGGTGCCCGGGGAGGGAATCGGCCACCAGGTCAACCCCCGCTGAAAGCACCGGAGGTTGACCTGGTGCCCGGGGAGCGAATCGGCCACCAGGTCAACCCCCGCTGAAAGCAACGGAGGTTGACCTGGTGCCCGGGGAGCGAATGGGCCACCAGGTCAACCCCCGCTGAAAGCAGCGGAGGTTGACCTGGTGCCCGGGGAGCGAATCGGCCACCAGGTCAACCCCCGCTGAAAGCAGCGGAGGTTGACCTGGTGCCCGGGGAGGGAATCGGCCACCAGGTCAACCCCCGCTGAAAGCAGCGGAGGTTGACCTGGTGCCCGGGGAGGGAATCGGCCACCAGGTCAACCCCCGCTGAAAGCAGCGGAGGTTGACCTGGTGCCCGGGGAGCGAATCGGCCACCAGGTCAACCCCCGCTGAAAGCAGCGGAGGTTGACCTGGTGCCCGGGGAGGGAATCGGCCACCAGGTCAACCCCCGCTGAAAGCAGCGGAGGTTGACCTGGTGCCCGGGGAGGGAATCGGCCACCAGGTCAACCCCCGCTGAAAGCAGCGGAGGTTGACCTGGTGCCCGGGGAGCGAATCGGCCACCAGGTCAACCCCCGCTGAAAGCAGCGGAGGTTGACCTGGTGCCCGGGGAGGGAATCGGCCACCAGGTCAACCCCCGCTGAAAGCAGCGGAGGTTGACCTGGTGCCCGGGGAGGGAATCGGCCACCAGGTCAACCCCCGCTGAAAGCAGCGGAGGTTGACCTGGTGCCCGGGGAGCGAATCGGCCACCAGGTCAACCCCCGCTGAAAGCAGCGGAGGTTGACCTGGTGCCCGGGGAGGGAATCGGCCACCAGGTCAACCCCCGCTGAAAGCAGCGGAGGTTGACCTGGTGCCCGGGGAGGGAATCGGCCACCAGGTCAACAGGTCAACCCGCTTCCCGGGGGGGAGAGGAAAGGAGGCGGCCGGACCCTCCCGCGAGGGTCACCCTGCCCGCCTCCACCGGCGGCCGGACCCTCCCGCGAGGGTCACCCTGCCCGCCTCCACCGGCGGCCGGACCCTCCCGCGAGGGTCAC
>NW_027439164.1:0-7500 GCF_033958435.1 Carettochelys insculpta
CCCGACGAGCCCCCGTGGGGTGGAAGGGGTCCCCCCCCTGCCGGGGAACGTCCCTCCAAGCACGGGTGCGGAAGAGAAGGAGGAGCAGGGTCCCAGGTCCGCCTGAACACCGGCGAGATCCCTGCCCGCCGCGGGAAGGGTGCCGGCCCGCGAAGGGCCCTCTCCGTCTCGTCCGCGAGCGCCCCATCGATCGGAAGGAGGAGCGGGGCCTCGCTCCCGGCGGCCGTCCCCGCGGACGTGCGCCGAGCCTCCCTCGAGAGCCCCCTCTCCGGAGGATCGGGCCCGAGACGACACCCCGAACCGCCGCAGACGTCCCCGCAGACGTCCGCCCGGGTCCCTCGTCCGAGTCCCCGGGAAGGGCCTTCACACGACGGTCGGTCTCTCTCACGTGTACGTCTCTAAAGGCTGGAGCCAGACAAGCCTTCTCTTACTATTCTCCCGGTACCTGTCGTAACCTTATACGTGAAAAGTCCCCCAGCGGCAACAGGCGGGAACGACTCACAAAAGCGGCCGACCGCCTGGAACTCTAGGTCGGCTGCACGGGTCAAATTCAACCCCATTCGGACTTCCAGAGCTCAGCCGGCCACCAGGTCAACCTCGCTGAAAGCGCCAGAGGTTGACCTGGTGTCCGGGGACCGAATCGGACACCAGGTCAACCTCCGCTAAAGCGGCCGGGGTTGACCTGTTGTCCCTGCCGGACTTAGAAAATTTTTCTCTCCAGCCCGGGACCGGGGTTGACCTGTTGTCCCTGCCGGACTTAGAAATTTTTTCTCTCCCGCCTGGGACCGGGGTTGACCTGTTGTCCCTGCCGGACTTAGAAATTTTTTCTCTCCAGCCTGGGACCGGGGTTGACCTGTTGTCCCTGCCGGACTTAGAAAATTTTTCTCTGCCGCCTGGGACCGGGGTTGACCTGTTGTCCCTGCCGGACTTAGAAATTTTTTCTCTCCCGCCTGGGACCGGGGTTGACCTGTTGTCCCTGCCGGACTTAGAAATTTTTTCTCTCCAGCCCGGGACCGGGGTTGACCTGTTGTCCCTGCCGGACTTAGAAAATTTTTCTCTCCAGCCCGGGACCGGGGTTGACCTGTTGTCCCTGCCGGACTTAGAAATTTTTTCTCTCCCGCCTGGGACCGGGGTTGACCTGTTGTCCCTGCCGGACTTAGAAATTTTTTCTCTCCAGCCTGGGACCGGGGTTGACCTGTTGTCCCTGCCGGACTTAGAAATTTTTTCTCTGCCGCCTGGGACCGGGGTTGACCTGTTGTCCCTGCCGGACTTAGAAAATTTTTCTCTGCCGCCTGGGACCGGGGTTGACCTGTTGTCCCTGCCGGACTTAGAAAATTTTTCTCTCCCGCCTGGGACCGGGGTTGACCTGTTGTCCCTGCCGGACTTAGAAATTTTTTCTCTGCCGCCTGGGACCGGGGTTGACCTGTTGTCCCTGCCGGACTTAGAAATTTTTTCTCTGCCGCCTGGGACCGGGGTTGACCTGTTGTCCCTGCCGGACTTAGAAATTTTTTCTCTGCCGCCTGGGACCGGGGTTGACCTGTTGTCCCTGCCGGACTTAGAAATTTTTTCTCTCCAGCCTGGGACCGGGGTTGACCTGTTGTCCCTGCCGGACTTAGAAATTTTTTCTCTCCCGCCCGGTACCGGGGTTGACCTGTTGTCCCTGCCGGACTTAGAAATTTTTTCTCTGCCGCCTGGGACCGGGGTTGACCTGTTGTCCCTGCCGGACTTAGAAAATTTTTCTCTCCCGCCTGGGACCGGGGTTGACCTGTTGTCCCTGCCGGACTTAGAAATTTTTTCTCTGCCGCCTGGGACCGGGGTTGACCTGTTGTCCCTGCCGGACTTAGAAAATTTTTCTCTCCCGCCCGGGACCGGGGTTGACCTGTTGTCCCTGCCGGACTTAGAAATTTTTTCTCTGCCGCCTGGGACCGGGGTTGACCTGTTGTCCCTGCCGGACTTAGAAATTTTTTCTCTCCCGCCCGGTACCGGGGTTGACCTGTTGTCCCTGCCGGACTTAGAAATTTTTTCTCTGCCGCCTGGGACCGGGGTTGACCTGTTGTCCCTGCCGGACTTAGAAAATTTTTCTCTCCCGCTCGGAACCGGGGTTGACCTGTTGTCCCTGCCGGACTTAGAAAATTTTTCTCTCCCGCCTGGGACCGGGGTTGACCTGTTGTCCCTGCCGGACTTGGAGCCCGAGGAGGGGATCGGCCACCAGGTAAACCTCCGCTGAAAGCGGCCACGGTTTACCTGGTGCCCGGGGAGCGAATCGGACACCAGGTCAACCTCAGCTGAAGCGGCCGGGGTTGACCTGCTGTCCCTGCCGGACTTGGAAAATTTTTCTCTCCAGCCTGGGACCGGGGTTGACCTGTTGTCCCTGCCGGACTTAGAAATTTTTTCTCTCCCCGCCTGGGACCGGGGTTGACCTGCTGTCCCTGCCGGACTTGGAGCCCCAGGAGGGGATCGGCCACCAGGTCAACCTCCGCTGAAAGCGGCCACGGTTTACCTGGTGCCCGGGGAGCGAATCGGACACCAGGTCAACCTCTGCTAAAGCGACCGAGGTTGACCTGGTGCCCGGGGAGCGAATCTGACACCAGGTCAACCTCTGCTAAAGCGCCAGAGGTTGACCTGGTGCCCGGGGAGCGAATCGGACACCAGGTCAACCTCTGCTAAAGCGGCCGGGGTTGACCTGCTGTCCCTGCCGGACTTAGAAAATTTTTCTCTCCAGCCTGGGACCGGGGTTGACCTGTTGTCCCTGCCGGACTTAGAAATTTTTTCTCTCCCGCCTGGGACCGGGGTTGACCTGTTGTCCCTGCCGGACTTAGAAAATTTTTCTCTGCCGCCTGGGACCGGGGTTGACCTGTTGTCCCTGCCGGACTTAGAAAATTTTTCTCTCCCGCTCGGAACCGGGGTTGACCTGTTGTCCCTGCCGGACTTAGAAAATTTTTCTCTCCCGCCTGGGACCGGGGTTGACCTGTTGTCCCTGCCGGACTTGGAGCCCCAGGAGGGGATCGGCCACCAGGTCAACCTCCGCTGAAAGCGGCCACGGTTTACCTGGTGCCCGGGGAGCGAATCGGACACCAGGTCAACCTCAGCTGAAGCGGCCGGGGTTGACCTGCTGTCCCTGCCGGACTTGGAGCCCGAGGAGGGGATCGGCCACCAGGTCAACCTCCGCTGAAAGCGGCCACGGTTTACCTGGTGCCCGGGGAGCGAATCGGACACCAGGTCAACCTCTGCTAAAGCGGCCGGGGTTGACCTGCTGTCCGTGCCGGACTTGGAGCCCGAGGAGGGGATCGGCCACCAGGTCAACCTCCGCTGAAAGCGGCCACGGTTTACCTGGTGCCCGGGGAGCGAATCGGACACCAGGTCAACCTCTGCTAAAGCGGCCGGGGTTCACCTGCTGTCCCTGCCGGACTTGGAGCCCGAGGAGGGGATCGGCCACCAGGTCAACCTCCGCTGAAAGCGGCCACGGTTTACCTGGTGCCCGGGGAGCGAATCGGACACCAGGTCAACCTCTGCTAAGGCGCCCGAGGTTGACCTGGTGCCCGGGGAGCGAATCGGACACCAGGTCAACCTCTGCTACGGCGGCCGGGGTTGACCTGCTGTCCCTGCCGGACTTAGAAAATTTTTCTCTCCCCGCCCGGAACCGGGGTTGACCTGTTGTCCCTGCCGGACTTGGAGCCCGAGGAGGGGATCGGCCACCAGGTCAACCTCCGCTGAAAGCGGCCACGGTTTACCTGGTGCCCGGGGAGCGAATCGGACACCAGGTCAACCTCTGCTAAAGCGGCCGGGGTTGACCTGCTGTCCCTGCCGGACTTGGAGCCCGAGGAGGGGATCGGCCACCAGGTCAACCTCCGCTGAAAGCGGCCACGGTTTACCTGGTGCCCGGGGAGCGAATCGGACACCAGGTCAACCTCTGCTAAAGCGGCCGGGGTTGACCTGCTGTCCGTGCCGGACTTGGAGCCCGAGGAGGGGATCGGCCACCAGGTCAACCTCCGCTGAAAGCGGCCACGGTTTACCTGGTGCCCGGGGAGCGAATCGGACACCAGGTCAACCTCTGCTAAAGCGGCCGGGGTTCACCTGCTGTCCCTGCCGGACTTGGAGCCCGAGGAGGGGATCGGCCACCAGGTCAACCTCCGCTGAAAGCGGCCACGGTTTACCTGGTGCCCGGGGAGCGAATCGGACACCAGGTCAACCTCTGCTAAGGCGCCCGAGGTTGACCTGGTGCCCGGGGAGCGAATCGGACACCAGGTCAACCTCTGCTACGGCGGCCGGGGTTGACCTGCTGTCCCTGCCGGACTTAGAAAATTTTTCTCTCCCCGCCCGGAACCGGGGTTGACCTGTTGTCCCTGCCGGACTTGGAGCCCGAGGAGGGGATCGGCCACCAGGTCAACCTCCGCTGAAAGCGGCCACGGTTTACCTGGTGCCCGGGGAGCGAATCGGACACCAGGTCAACCTCTGCTAAAGCGGCCGGGGTTGACCTGCTGTCCCTGCCGGACTTGGAGCCCGAGGAGGGGATCGGCCACCAGGTCAACCTCCGCTGAAAGCGGCCACGGTTTACCTGGTGCCCGGGGAGCGAATCGGACACCAGGTCAACCTCTGCTAAAGCGGCCGGGGTTCACCTGCTGTCCCTGCCGGACTTGGAGCCCGAGGAGGGGATCGGCCACCAGGTCAACCTCCGCTGAAAGCGGCCACGGTTTACCTGGTGCCCGGGGAGCGAATCGGACACCAGGTCAACCTCTGCTAAGGCGCCCGAGGTTGACCTGGTGCCCGGGGAGCGAATCGGACACCAGGTCAACCTCCGCTAAAGCGCCCGAGGTTGACCTGGTGCCCGGGGAGCGAATCGGACACCAGGTCAACCTCTGCTACGGCGGCCGGGGTTGACCTGCTGTCCCTGCCGGACTTGGAAAATTTCTCTCCCCGCCTCGGACCGGGGTTGACCTGCTGTCCCTACCGGACTTAGAACATTTTTCTCTCCCCGCCCCGGCCCGGGGGTTAACCTCGGGGCGCACAGCTTCCCGGGTCTGACGTGCACGTCCTGTCACCTCCCGGGCCCGGCGTCCTCGTCCTCCCTTCCCCTTGGGCCGGCTCGGAGGAAGTTTTCCCTCGGCCCGGCCTCCGGGTTAATTGTTTGGGCCCGGCTGACTGAGGCCAGGCTGCTGACGCTAAAGCCCGGGGAGGCGGGGGCCTACGGCCATACCGGACCGAATGCCCCCGATCTCGTCCGATCTCGGAAGGTAAACCGTCCCGGGCCTGGCTAGTACCTGGATGGGTGACCGCCTGGGAATCCCAGGTGCCGTAGGCAGCTTTTGGCCCCAGCGGGGGTAGAGCGGGGCGTGTGTCTGCCGTGCGGGAGCAGGGAAGCCGTGAGGCCAAGGCGGCGCGACGGTCCTGGGGGGCGCTGAGGCCTTTCCCTCTGCCTGCCTGCGTGTCGGGGGCGGGGGGGCGGGCGAGGAAGCTTAGGCCCTCACCCGGTGCGGTGCGATGGCTTGGGTCGGGTCGGGGAGAGGGAAGAAAGCGTGTGTGGAGCGTTGGTGGGGCAGGTGTGTGTGTGGGAGTGCTGGGTGGGGCAGGCCGTTGAGGCGGTGGCGGTGGTGGTGTTTTTGGTGGGAGTGAGTTGGGGTCAGGTGGGTGTGGGGTCCCGCCCGGGGGGTGGATGGTCTGAGGGTTAAGGCTTGGAACGTGCGTCTTGGGGGACCGTGGGTGGAGGTTGTTGAGAGCGGGGAAGGCCCTGGGTCTCGGTTGTGGACTATTAAGCCCGGTGGAGGGGGACCGTGGGGGGAGGTTGTTGAGAGCGGGGAAGGCCCTGGGTCCCGGTTGTGGACTATTAAGCCCGGTGGAGGGGGACCGTGGGTGGAGGTTGTTGAGAGCGGGGAAGGCCCTGGGTCCCGGTTGTGGACTATTAAGCCCGGTGGAGGGGGACCGTGGGTGGAGGTTGTTGAGAGCGGGGAAGGCCCTGGGACCCGGTTGTGGACTATTAAGCCCGGTGGAGGGGGACCGTGGGTGGAGGTTGTTGAGAGCGGGGAAGGCCCTGGGTCTCGGTTGTGGACTATTAAGCCCGGTGGAGGGGGACCGTGGGTGGAGGTTGTTGAGAGCGGGGAAGGCCCTGGGACCCGGTTGTGGACTATTAAGCCCGGTGGAGGGGGACCGTGGGTGGAGGTTGTTGAGAGCGGGGAAGGCCCTGGGTCCCGGTTGTGGACTATTAAGCCCGGTGGAGGGGGACCGTGGGTGGAGGTTGTTGAGAGCGGGGAAGGCCCTGGGACCCGGTTGTGGACTATTAAGCCCGGTGGAGGGGGACCGTGGGTGGAGGTTGTTGAGAGCGGGGAAGGCCCTGGGTCTCGGTTGTGGACTATTAAGCCCGGTGGAGGGGGACCGTGGGTGGAGGTTGTTGAGAGCGGGGAAGGCCCTGGGACCCGGTTGTGGACTATTAAGCCCGGTGGAGGGGGACCGTGGGTGGAGGTTGTTGAGAGCGGGGAAGGCCCTGGGTCCCGGTTGTGGACTATTAAGCCCGGTGGAGGTGTTGCGTACGGTGGATGTAAGGGGGAGGGCGTATGAAGTGACCGAGGAGTGGGCAAGGAAACGGGGGGAAAAATTTGGAGGCGAAGGCGGCCGAAAAAGGGTGCGGTTGACCTGGTGCCCGGGGAGCGAATGGGCCACCAGGTCAACCCCCGCTGAAAGCAGCGGAGGTTGACCTGGTGCCCGGGGAGCGAATCGGCCACCAGGTCAACCCCCGCTGAAAGCACCGGAGGTTGACCTGGTGCCCGGGGAGGGAATCGGCCACCAGGTCAACCCCCGCTGAAAGCACCGGAGGTTGACCTGGTGCCCGGGAAGGGAATCGGCCACCAGGTCAACCCCCGCTGAAAGCACCGGAGGTTGACCTGGTGCCCGGGGAGGGAATCGGCCACCAGGTCAACCCCCGCTGAAAGCACCGGAGGTTGACCTGGTGCCCGGGGAGCGAATCGGCCACCAGGTCAACCCCCGCTGAAAGCAACGGAGGTTGACCTGGTGCCCGGGGAGCGAATGGGCCACCAGGTCAACCCCCGCTGAAAGCAGCGGAGGTTGACCTGGTGCCCGGGGAGCGAATCGGCCACCAGGTCAACCCCCGCTGAAAGCAGCGGAGGTTGACCTGGTGCCCGGGGAGGGAATCGGCCACCAGGTCAACCCCCGCTGAAAGCAGCGGAGGTTGACCTGGTGCCCGGGGAGGGAATCGGCCACCAGGTCAACCCCCGCTGAAAGCAGCGGAGGTTGACCTGGTGCCCGGGGAGCGAATCGGCCACCAGGTCAACCCCCGCTGAAAGCAGCGGAGGTTGACCTGGTGCCCGGGGAGGGAATCGGCCACCAGGTCAACCCCCGCTGAAAGCAGCGGAGGTTGACCTGGTGCCCGGGGAGGGAATCGGCCACCAGGTCAACCCCCGCTGAAAGCAGCGGAGGTTGACCTGGTGCCCGGGGAGCGAATCGGCCACCAGGTCAACCCCCGCTGAAAGCAGCGGAGGTTGACCTGGTGCC
>NW_027439165.1:12500-18279 GCF_033958435.1 Carettochelys insculpta
ACTTAGAAATTTTTTCTCTCCAGCCTGGGACCGGGGTTGACCTGTTGTCCCTGCCGGACTTAGAAAATTTTTCTCTGCCGCCTGGGACCGGGGTTGACCTGTTGTCCCTGCCGGACTTAGAAATTTTTTCTCTCCCGCCTGGGACCGGGGTTGACCTGTTGTCCCTGCCGGACTTAGAAATTTTTTCTCTCCAGCCCGGGACCGGGGTTGACCTGTTGTCCCTGCCGGACTTAGAAAATTTTTCTCTCCAGCCCGGGACCGGGGTTGACCTGTTGTCCCTGCCGGACTTAGAAATTTTTTCTCTCCCGCCTGGGACCGGGGTTGACCTGTTGTCCCTGCCGGACTTAGAAATTTTTTCTCTCCAGCCTGGGACCGGGGTTGACCTGTTGTCCCTGCCGGACTTAGAAATTTTTTCTCTGCCGCCTGGGACCGGGGTTGACCTGTTGTCCCTGCCGGACTTAGAAAATTTTTCTCTGCCGCCTGGGACCGGGGTTGACCTGTTGTCCCTGCCGGACTTAGAAAATTTTTCTCTCCCGCCTGGGACCGGGGTTGACCTGTTGTCCCTGCCGGACTTAGAAATTTTTTCTCTGCCGCCTGGGACCGGGGTTGACCTGTTGTCCCTGCCGGACTTAGAAATTTTTTCTCTGCCGCCTGGGACCGGGGTTGACCTGTTGTCCCTGCCGGACTTAGAAATTTTTTCTCTGCCGCCTGGGACCGGGGTTGACCTGTTGTCCCTGCCGGACTTAGAAATTTTTTCTCTCCAGCCTGGGACCGGGGTTGACCTGTTGTCCCTGCCGGACTTAGAAATTTTTTCTCTCCCGCCCGGTACCGGGGTTGACCTGTTGTCCCTGCCGGACTTAGAAATTTTTTCTCTGCCGCCTGGGACCGGGGTTGACCTGTTGTCCCTGCCGGACTTAGAAAATTTTTCTCTCCCGCCTGGGACCGGGGTTGACCTGTTGTCCCTGCCGGACTTAGAAATTTTTTCTCTGCCGCCTGGGACCGGGGTTGACCTGTTGTCCCTGCCGGACTTAGAAAATTTTTCTCTCCCGCCCGGGACCGGGGTTGACCTGTTGTCCCTGCCGGACTTAGAAATTTTTTCTCTGCCGCCTGGGACCGGGGTTGACCTGTTGTCCCTGCCGGACTTAGAAATTTTTTCTCTCCCGCCCGGTACCGGGGTTGACCTGTTGTCCCTGCCGGACTTAGAAATTTTTTCTCTGCCGCCTGGGACCGGGGTTGACCTGTTGTCCCTGCCGGACTTAGAAAATTTTTCTCTCCCGCTCGGAACCGGGGTTGACCTGTTGTCCCTGCCGGACTTAGAAAATTTTTCTCTCCCGCCTGGGACCGGGGTTGACCTGTTGTCCCTGCCGGACTTGGAGCCCGAGGAGGGGATCGGCCACCAGGTAAACCTCCGCTGAAAGCGGCCACGGTTTACCTGGTGCCCGGGGAGCGAATCGGACACCAGGTCAACCTCAGCTGAAGCGGCCGGGGTTGACCTGCTGTCCCTGCCGGACTTGGAAAATTTTTCTCTCCAGCCTGGGACCGGGGTTGACCTGTTGTCCCTGCCGGACTTAGAAATTTTTTCTCTCCCCGCCTGGGACCGGGGTTGACCTGCTGTCCCTGCCGGACTTGGAGCCCCAGGAGGGGATCGGCCACCAGGTCAACCTCCGCTGAAAGCGGCCACGGTTTACCTGGTGCCCGGGGAGCGAATCGGACACCAGGTCAACCTCTGCTAAAGCGACCGAGGTTGACCTGGTGCCCGGGGAGCGAATCTGACACCAGGTCAACCTCTGCTAAAGCGCCAGAGGTTGACCTGGTGCCCGGGGAGCGAATCGGACACCAGGTCAACCTCTGCTAAAGCGGCCGGGGTTGACCTGCTGTCCCTGCCGGACTTAGAAAATTTTTCTCTCCAGCCTGGGACCGGGGTTGACCTGTTGTCCCTGCCGGACTTAGAAATTTTTTCTCTCCCGCCTGGGACCGGGGTTGACCTGTTGTCCCTGCCGGACTTAGAAAATTTTTCTCTGCCGCCTGGGACCGGGGTTGACCTGTTGTCCCTGCCGGACTTAGAAAATTTTTCTCTCCCGCTCGGAACCGGGGTTGACCTGTTGTCCCTGCCGGACTTAGAAAATTTTTCTCTCCCGCCTGGGACCGGGGTTGACCTGTTGTCCCTGCCGGACTTGGAGCCCCAGGAGGGGATCGGCCACCAGGTCAACCTCCGCTGAAAGCGGCCACGGTTTACCTGGTGCCCGGGGAGCGAATCGGACACCAGGTCAACCTCAGCTGAAGCGGCCGGGGTTGACCTGCTGTCCCTGCCGGACTTGGAGCCCGAGGAGGGGATCGGCCACCAGGTCAACCTCCGCTGAAAGCGGCCACGGTTTACCTGGTGCCCGGGGAGCGAATCGGACACCAGGTCAACCTCTGCTAAAGCGGCCGGGGTTGACCTGCTGTCCGTGCCGGACTTGGAGCCCGAGGAGGGGATCGGCCACCAGGTCAACCTCCGCTGAAAGCGGCCACGGTTTACCTGGTGCCCGGGGAGCGAATCGGACACCAGGTCAACCTCTGCTAAAGCGGCCGGGGTTCACCTGCTGTCCCTGCCGGACTTGGAGCCCGAGGAGGGGATCGGCCACCAGGTCAACCTCCGCTGAAAGCGGCCACGGTTTACCTGGTGCCCGGGGAGCGAATCGGACACCAGGTCAACCTCTGCTAAGGCGCCCGAGGTTGACCTGGTGCCCGGGGAGCGAATCGGACACCAGGTCAACCTCTGCTACGGCGGCCGGGGTTGACCTGCTGTCCCTGCCGGACTTAGAAAATTTTTCTCTCCCCGCCCGGAACCGGGGTTGACCTGTTGTCCCTGCCGGACTTGGAGCCCGAGGAGGGGATCGGCCACCAGGTCAACCTCCGCTGAAAGCGGCCACGGTTTACCTGGTGCCCGGGGAGCGAATCGGACACCAGGTCAACCTCTGCTAAAGCGGCCGGGGTTGACCTGCTGTCCCTGCCGGACTTGGAGCCCGAGGAGGGGATCGGCCACCAGGTCAACCTCCGCTGAAAGCGGCCACGGTTTACCTGGTGCCCGGGGAGCGAATCGGACACCAGGTCAACCTCTGCTAAAGCGGCCGGGGTTGACCTGCTGTCCGTGCCGGACTTGGAGCCCGAGGAGGGGATCGGCCACCAGGTCAACCTCCGCTGAAAGCGGCCACGGTTTACCTGGTGCCCGGGGAGCGAATCGGACACCAGGTCAACCTCTGCTAAAGCGGCCGGGGTTCACCTGCTGTCCCTGCCGGACTTGGAGCCCGAGGAGGGGATCGGCCACCAGGTCAACCTCCGCTGAAAGCGGCCACGGTTTACCTGGTGCCCGGGGAGCGAATCGGACACCAGGTCAACCTCTGCTAAGGCGCCCGAGGTTGACCTGGTGCCCGGGGAGCGAATCGGACACCAGGTCAACCTCTGCTACGGCGGCCGGGGTTGACCTGCTGTCCCTGCCGGACTTAGAAAATTTTTCTCTCCCCGCCCGGAACCGGGGTTGACCTGTTGTCCCTGCCGGACTTGGAGCCCGAGGAGGGGATCGGCCACCAGGTCAACCTCCGCTGAAAGCGGCCACGGTTTACCTGGTGCCCGGGGAGCGAATCGGACACCAGGTCAACCTCTGCTAAAGCGGCCGGGGTTGACCTGCTGTCCCTGCCGGACTTGGAGCCCGAGGAGGGGATCGGCCACCAGGTCAACCTCCGCTGAAAGCGGCCACGGTTTACCTGGTGCCCGGGGAGCGAATCGGACACCAGGTCAACCTCTGCTAAAGCGGCCGGGGTTCACCTGCTGTCCCTGCCGGACTTGGAGCCCGAGGAGGGGATCGGCCACCAGGTCAACCTCCGCTGAAAGCGGCCACGGTTTACCTGGTGCCCGGGGAGCGAATCGGACACCAGGTCAACCTCTGCTAAGGCGCCCGAGGTTGACCTGGTGCCCGGGGAGCGAATCGGACACCAGGTCAACCTCCGCTAAAGCGCCCGAGGTTGACCTGGTGCCCGGGGAGCGAATCGGACACCAGGTCAACCTCTGCTACGGCGGCCGGGGTTGACCTGCTGTCCCTGCCGGACTTGGAAAATTTCTCTCCCCGCCTCGGACCGGGGTTGACCTGCTGTCCCTACCGGACTTAGAACATTTTTCTCTCCCCGCCCCGGCCCGGGGGTTAACCTCGGGGCGCACAGCTTCCCGGGTCTGACGTGCACGTCCTGTCACCTCCCGGGCCCGGCGTCCTCGTCCTCCCTTCCCCTTGGGCCGGCTCGGAGGAAGTTTTCCCTCGGCCCGGCCTCCGGGTTAATTGTTTGGGCCCGGCTGACTGAGGCCAGGCTGCTGACGCTAAAGCCCGGGGAGGCGGGGGCCTACGGCCATACCGGACCGAATGCCCCCGATCTCGTCCGATCTCGGAAGGTAAACCGTCCCGGGCCTGGCTAGTACCTGGATGGGTGACCGCCTGGGAATCCCAGGTGCCGTAGGCAGCTTTTGGCCCCAGCGGGGGTAGAGCGGGGCGTGTGTCTGCCGTGCGGGAGCAGGGAAGCCGTGAGGCCAAGGCGGCGCGACGGTCCTGGGGGGCGCTGAGGCCTTTCCCTCTGCCTGCCTGCGTGTCGGGGGCGGGGGGGCGGGCGAGGAAGCTTAGGCCCTCACCCGGTGCGGTGCGATGGCTTGGGTCGGGTCGGGGAGAGGGAAGAAAGCGTGTGTGGAGCGTTGGTGGGGCAGGTGTGTGTGTGGGAGTGCTGGGTGGGGCAGGCCGTTGAGGCGGTGGCGGTGGTGGTGTTTTTGGTGGGAGTGAGTTGGGGTCAGGTGGGTGTGGGGTCCCCCCCGGGGGGTGGATGGTCTGAGGGTTAAGGCTTGGAACGTGCGTCTTGGGGGACCGTGGGTGGAGGTTGTTGAGAGCGGGGAAGGCCCTGGGTATCGGTTGGGGACTATTAAGCCCGGTGGAGGGGGACCGTGGGTGGAGGTGGTTGAGAGCGGGGAAGGCCCTGGGTCTCGGTTGTGGACTATTAAGCCCGGTGGAGGGGGACCGTGGGTGGAGGTTGTTGAGAGCGGGGAAGGCCCTGGGTCTCGGTTGTGGACTATTAAGCCCGGTGGAGGGGGACCGTGGGTGGAGGTTGTTGAGAGCGGGGAAGGCCCTGGGTCTCGGTTGTGGACTATTAAGCCCGGTGGAGGGGGACCGTGGGTGGAGGTTGTTGAGAGCGGGGAAGGCCCTGGGTCTCGGTTGTGGACTATTAAGCCCGGTGGAGGGGGACCGTGGGTGGAGGTTGTTGAGAGCGGGGAAGGCCCTGGGTCTCGGTTGTGGACTATTAAGCCCGGTGGAGGGGGACCGTGGGTGGAGGTGGTTGAGAGCGGGGAAGGCCCTGGGTCTCGGTTGTGGACTATTAAGCCCGGTGGAGGGGGACCGTGGGTGGAGGTTGTTGAGAGCGGGGAAGGCCCTGGGTCTCGGTTGTGGACTATTAAGCCCGGTGGAGGGGGACCGTGGGTGGAGGTTGTTGAGAGCGGGGAAGGCCCTGGGTCTCGGTTGTGGACTATTAAGCCCGGTGGAGGGGGACCGTGGGTGGAGGTGGTTGAGAGCGGGGAAGGCCCTGGGTCTCGGTTGTGGACTATTAAGCCCGGTGGAGGTGTTGCGTACGGTGGATGTAAGGGGGAGGGCGTATGAAGTGACCGAGGAGTGGGCAAGGAAACGGGGGAAAAATTTGGAGGCGAAGGCGGCCGAAAAAGGGTGCGGTTGACCTGGTGCCCGGGGAGCGAATGGGCCACCAGGTCAACCCCCGCT
>NW_027439166.1:0-17876 GCF_033958435.1 Carettochelys insculpta
CCTGAGACCCAGTTTCAGGGGCGCTGGCCCCAGCCCCAGCTCTGCCATGGGTGCGGGGGGGGGACATGGGACCATTGCTGGGCCATAGAGCTGGTCCCAGCCCTTTGCTGAGCGGCAGGCTGGGCTCTGGCTCCAGGAGGCCTGGCCACAGCTTCAGGAGGGGAACCACTGGGGCTCAACCCAGATCTGAGTGGGAGAAGTGCCGTGGGCTCTTGGGCTGGGCACCTCTCTGGGTCTGGCCCTGGGGTGGTGGTGAAGTTAGGGGGTAGGATGCTGACTAGCCCTGGCTCCAGCTCTAGTGGGGGAGAGGAGGTGCAATGGGGGCCAACCCTGGCAACAGCCAACGTGTGGGGGGCAGGAACCCAGCTGAGAGGTGAGTTGGGGTGTCCCCCATGGCATCCCTTCCTCCCACAGCTCTCCCTACTCCCCGGGACATGGAACTGCTACCAACTATCCCCCCACAGAGCACTGGGAAGCTGGGGATCAGCCCTCCAGCTGGCTGGGGCTATGACACGGACCAGGCCTGGGGTTGTATCTGGGACTGGAGCTGGCCTCAGCCCTTCTGCCCAAAGACCCATAGAACCACAGAGCTGGATGGGACCTCGAGGTCATTGAGTCCATCCCTCTGCCCAGCACAGGATCATCCCCAACTAAGTCATCCCAGCCAGGACTTGTCAAGCTGGGACTTAAACACTCTCTAGGGCTGGAGATTCCACCACTTCTCTAGGTAACACATTCCAGTGCAGCAAGAAGGAGTCTTGTGGCACCTTATAGCCTTACAGAGATTTCGTTAGTTCTTTTAGTTAGTTAGTTATTATATTTTCTGTTAGGCTAGACGGTGCCACAAGACTCCTTGTTGTTCTCGAAGCTACAGACTAACACAGCTACCTCTGTGACACATTCCAGTGCTTCACCACCCTCCTGTTGAAATCGTTTCTCCTAATATCCAACTTACTCCTCTCCTTCTGTAACTTCAGACCATCACCCTTTGTTCTGCTGTCTGTCGCGCCTGAGAACAATTTCTCTCCATCCCTTCCAGAGCTCCCCTTCAGGAAGTTAAAGGCTGCTGTTAAATCACTCCTCAGTCTTCTCTTCTTGAAACTAAATAAACCCAAATCCCTCAGCCTATCCTCCTAGATCATGTGCTCCAGCCCCTTAGTCATTTGAGTTACCCTCCGCTGGACCCCCTCCAGTACATCCACATCCTTTGTATACTTGGGGGCCCAACACTGGGTGCACTACTCCAGATGTGTCCTCAACCATTCTGAATAGAGGGGAACAACAACCTCTCTAGATCTGCTTGAAATGCTCCTCCTATGCACCCCAGTATTTTATTGGCTTTTTTGGCTACAAGGGCACACTGTTTAGTCATTTCCAGCCTTTCATCCATTATAATCCCTTCATCCCTTTCTGCTGTACTGCTGCTGAGCCACTTGGTCCCCAGCCTGTAACAACGCTTGGGATTCTTCTGTCCCAGGTGCAGGACTCTGCACTTCTCCTTGTTGAACCTCATCAGATTTCTTTTGGCCCAATCCTTCCTTTTATCCAGGTCACTCTGGATCCTGTCTCTACTCTCCAACTTATCTACCTCTCTCCCTAGCTTGGTGTCATCCACAGACTTTCTGAGGGTGCAATCCCGTCCCTTATCCAGGTCATTAATAAAGGTGTTGAACAACACCAGCCCCACAATTGGGCCTTGGAACACTCCTTTTGAAACCAACCACCATCCAGATATTAAGCCATTGACCACTACCCGTTGGGCCTGACCGTCAGGCCAGCTTTCAACCATTCTTATAGTCCATGGACCCAATTCATACCTGCTCAACTTATTAGCAAGAATGTTGTGGGGGACTCTATCAGAAGCTTTGCTGAAGTCAAGGTGCATAACATCTACTGACTTCCTCATGTCCACAGAGCCACAGAAGCAAGTCAGATTGGTCAGACAGAACTTGCCATTGGTGAATCCATGTTGACAACTTTCAATCACTTGCCCGTTATTCAGGTGCTCCAAAATGGATTCCTTGAGGATCCCCTCCATGATTTTCCACAGTACTGAGGTCAGGCTGACCAGTCTATAGTTCCCTGGATTGTCCTTCTTTCCTGTTTTGCTTGCGACCTTACACTGAAAGCCATGGTGAGTCACTGAAATGGTGTCAGAAAAGGCTAGAAGATCTATCCATGCTCTAGATAAGTGGCTTATGGCAGAAATGGAAGGAGCCACATGTATTTACCTTATTGATGTAAAGGGTAGGCAATAACTTATTAGCAGTGTAGACATTAAGACAATTTAAACACACAGATTAATTAATGATGCAAACAGTTTCCGCTGGCTCATGGTGGATCCTCTATCACTGGCAGTTTTAAAACAAGATTGGATTTGCTTCAAGTTCTCCTCTAACTCAAAAGGAATTATTTTGGGGGAAGTTCACTGGCCGATGCTCTACAGGTGATCCAGCCAGATGACTGAAATGGGCCTTTTTGGCGTTGGGATGAGTGAAGATTCTCTAATGAGAGATGTGTTAGTTCTCTGAACAGTATCCTCATTTTCTGTTCCACTTGCTGGATTACATTCAGGAATCAGTTGAGACGCTACAGGTGGGATTACTTTATAATCCCTTATTGTCCTTAGAATGTTTGAATCTAGGAAAAGTTCACTCAGGACAATACAAACCATTGTCTTTGCCAGTTCCTTTGGTTTATCTGAAAATCTCAGAGGTAAAGAATTATGAAAAACTTCTCAAAGAAGACGGTAGATGTGGTATAGATATTAATGAATGTGCTGGAGTGTTTATTTAGTGCTACTTTTTGGTGGTTTTTATTCGCTGATGAGTCACTCTGCACCTAAATTTCCATAAATATTCGAAATACATTCATACCTTCCCAGGGTAAAATTACTGAGTGTTACATGAAGGAATGATGAGGAACAGGTCGGACTCCATTGGGAGTCACCAGTTCTCCACCTATTGACCTCACACAGGTCCTAGGCCTTGAACCATAGACAGGGCATTTCTTATCGTGTACATTGGGAAATATGCCAAAGCTACCAAATTGCCATGACACGTTTTATCAACATTTGGACAGCAGCAAAGGGACCCGGATTCATACGCGTAAAAGCCCAGTTTAATATTCCCAGCCCCTTTAGCTAACCTGTTTGCAACAACTGGGGAACTGGGGATTTAAACTCACACAAGAATAGTTCAGTGGACTCCAAAGTTTCTTATTCCCCAGGGGAAGGATGGTTTGCAATTAGGCCCTCTGGGTATTAATTAACAGCAACATTAATTGTGTCATGGCCCCTGAAATACTGCTAGAAAATTGCAAGAAGTTTTCAGAGCCATGAGCCAAGCTGTTCCCTGGTGTAACCCCCTCTTGTCAGTGTGGTGACACCAGGGCTTTGCCTGAGCCAGAGTGTTCAAAAAAATATTATGTCTGACTTTTGCTGTTTTCAGTTGCATGTTGATGTCCTCTGGCGCCTCTGGTCATCCCAGGCACAGTGATGCGGATTCAATTCTGTGCTGAAGAAGGATTTCCATGAAGCAAACCACTCACTGCACGCTAAGGTTCTGCGGCAACAGCCTGGTAAACAAGAGGAGAACAGGGCTGGCCAATGCCACTGAAGTTTATCCCTTTCATTCATTAAACCAGCCGAGCTTATTTGCCCTTTGCCTTCCATAAAAACCAAACACTTTGCCTCTTTTTTAACCCATCCACCTTTTCTGGTCCCTGTTCCATTGGGTGTTGGAATAGGCCCTCCCTTTAGAGCCTCATCAGCCGCAGGGAAGCAAAGGCCTTTTCTCCCTGCACCGCTCACCTCATGTTAGTCACAGATATCCATGGGATCCTGATGGATGCACGTCCAACCCAAACATGGTACCCTAAAGAACGTACTCTCCATCCTCTGTACGCTCCAGACTCCCCTGCTCAATCCCTCACCTTCACCCTGACAATCCAGGCTGTGCTTTGCTTCTCTGAGTTGAGGGCTCCGGTAGCAGCTTCCTTTGGAAGAAGAGTTGATTTGTGATTCATGAATTTAACTCAAATCATTAAATATTTTCAACAAAGTTCAATCCCCATTTTGCAAGGCTGACGGGCTTGGCAGAACCCCGCCCCCTTTCTAATCTGTCACCTGCTGGTTCAAACCCTGGTGTGGTTGGGGGAGTGGGAATCACCCAACATCGTTATCCCCTGCCTGGGGAGGAGAAGTCTTCCCTCTCCCGTATGGGAAGAAGATCACTGGCCTATGGGACGCTCTTCTCTCTCTCACCTGTTACCGTGGTTCTATTTGGTATAAACGGTGACACTGCTATCAAAACAAGGCGTTGGACGTTCCTTCCCCCACAAGCAAATTCTAGACTGACAGATATTTTGGAGCATAAGCTTTGGTGGGCAAAGACCCACTTCTTCAGACGCATGAGTGGGGGTGGGGTGGGGGGGTTGCAGAGGGGTATTTAAAGAGTGGGGTCCCAGTAAAAGGGAGGGCCAGAGCTGACAAGGTCTATTCAGTCAGGGTGGAAATGGCCCATTGTCAGTCGTGTGTATCAAAAAAGGAAAAACCAGGTCAGATCAGACAAGGGTAAGTGGCCCATTGTCAGAGTCTAATGGGGAGATATTAACACCCAGGGCAGAGAAGCTGCTTTTGGAAGGGGCCGGCCACTCCCAGTCTCTGTTTCATCCTTGTTTGATGGAGTCAAATTTATGAATAAATTGCAGCTCAGAGATTTCTCTCTCCATTTGATTTGTGAAATGACTTTGTTTTAGGACTGCTACTTTTAAATCTGTGTCTGAGTGTCCAGGGAGATGGAAGTGTCTCCCACCGGCTTCTGTCCATTACCCTTCCTGATGTCTGAGCTGTGTCCATCTTTTCTTTTACGGAGAGACTGTCCAGTCTGGCCAGTGTAAATGGCAGTGGGGCATTGCTGGCACATGATGGCAGATATTCTATTCGTCGCTGTGCAGGTGAGGGAGTCCCTGGTGGTGTGGTTGATGTCAGGTGCTGTGATGGTGTCACTGGGGTAGATCTGTGAGCAGAGCTGGCAGTGAGGTTTGTTGCAGGGATCGGTTCCAGGGTTAGAGTTACTGTGTTGTGATCTGCCGTTGCTGGGGACGTGCTGTCTGGCCCAGTGCCTGGTCACTCCCTTGATGAATCACAAGGAGTGGTCATTGGGCTCAGAAAAGCAAACGAGATTGGCTTCCTCGCCAGTGCATCACAGCTGGGGCCAAGACTGCCGCACCCCCTCCAGCTGGGTGGACCTGAGGTTGGAAGCAGCCCCAGCACAGCCCCAGCTGCAAAGCTGCTCGGTGCCCTCTCCCCACAGCTGGGGCTGATCCCTGCCCTCTGGGCGTTCAGGCTACAGGGGGGCCAGAGCCAGCACCAGTGAGGTGAGGTGGGTGCGGACCCATCTCTGGGGAGGCAGCAGAGCCAAGACCACCCCAGGTACTCACCACAGCCCCAGCTCTGGGGAGAGAGGTTGAGCTCAGCTGCATAGTGCTCCAGGGGTAGCAAGCCCCATCTTCAGGAGGGGGAGGGACTGCAATGGAGGGTGGGCGGGACCTGTCCCAGCCACCGCATCACCCCTGAGAGCTGAGACTGGCAAGAACGGCACATTCTCCTTACCAAGGAGTTTAGGGGAATTCAGTGGTGGGATCAGCCCTGCCCTCATGGCCCCCTGACTCCCCTGGAGCTGGAGGCAGGACCCCAGATCAGCTCTGGGCTGGGCACATGGCCCCTCTTCTGCACCAGAGCTGGAATCTGGGCCAGGAAAGACACCTCGGATCACCTCGGCCCCGGGCAGAGAACCCTGGCCCAGTCCTAACCCACAGGTGCCACCAACCCTAGTCCTGTAGCTGAGGCCTGACATCCCCAAAGGGGGGCTGAGGTTGTCCACCCACACTCCAGTTCAACCTGGGCCTGGGACCAGCATCATGGGCTGCCCCAGCCCCGCTCCGCGAAGGATCCAGACTGCCCACGACCTGTGTAAAGGCCCCTCCACTCCAAGAGCTAAAGTGGGCTGCAGAAGGCAGCCCCACCCGGAACTTCTCCCCAGGAACTGCAGCAGGGGTTCCCCCCACCCTGGAGAGATGCCAGGGCTAAGCAGCACCGCCCTGACTGCCCACAGACCAGCCTGCACCCCTTCCCCATTCTCAGCAACGCCCAGCCCCTCCTCCCTCCCCCTGGTGGGGACCTGTGGACAGGGAGTGCCCCCCCTCCACCTTCTCCCCCCCGCCTGCCAGGGACACCGAGGTCCCCACCTCTGAGGTGGTGTGTGCACTTGGCATTCCCAGTCCGGAGAGCAGAGCCAGCTGGAAGGCTGACACGGGAACATGGCATTGTCTCCTGTCTGTAAAACAGAACTGAGCCTGGTTCTTCTCACCCCTGTTGTTCACGTAGATCTGCTCAGCTCACACATCAGACAGACAGGCTGGGGCTGCGCTCCAGTGGCCTTCTGCTGACAGACCCAGGGAGCGTCCGCGCTACAGCTGCATTCTGTGGCTTTCCTGGCCCAGGCCCCAGCTCCGGTGCAGAAGAGGGGGCAACATGGGGGCCAGGGCCAGGCCGCAGCACTGGGCCCCATCCCAAAGTTAGCTGGGGGAGCACTCCAGCTCTGGGGGGTGGAGAACCAGCTGCAGCACTGGGTTGTGGGGGGAGGCTGGGAGTGGCCGGCAACTTCCAAAAGCAGCTTCCCTGCCCTGGGTGTTAATATCTCCCCATTAGTCTCGGACAATGGGCCACTTGCCCCTGTCTGATCTGACCTGTTAGTCTGTATCTTCGAGAACAGCAAAAAGTCCTGTGGCACCTTTTGACTAACAGAGATTTTGGAGCAAAAGCTTTCATGGGCAAAGACCCGCTTCATGCATCTGACGCTGTAAACCAGGTTAGTCTATGAGGTGCCACAGGACTTCTTGTGCTTCTCCAATGTCAAACAGGGGTCCCCAGAGCAGCCTAGAGAGTGGGCGGATGCAGAGGCACTGATGTCCCTTGTGTGGCAGGACAAGCTGTACAAATGGTGTTCCAGGGGCCAGACCAGCCCCACACAGGTGTCTCCTAGGCAGGGACCAGCCACCTGGGGCAAGTCTGTTCACGCTGTTCTGTTATCCCCTCTCCTTGTGCCACGCCTGGAGTGCCACAACCTGGCAGCAGCTCTTTCTGGAGTCCAGCCTGGTCTTGCCCTAGCAGCTGGGTGGTGGAGCAAATTGCTTAGTGGGGGACAGTTGACATCATGGATCCATTGAAGGTGTCCAGACCAGAGCTCTACAAGGCTGTCTGAGCCTTGGAAGACGTTTGGGAGCTCTAAGAGAAACGAGAAAAAGGAGGAAAGGAGAGGGAGAGAGATTTTTTTCACAACATCCTCGAGCAAAGAGTCCCACAGGCTGCCTTTGTGCCATGTGAAGAAACGCTTCCCTTGGGTTGTTGTAAATCTGCTCCTATACGAATGTGATTTGGTCATCGGCTAGTTCTTGTGCCATGGCAAGAAGTAAATAACTCTTCTGGATTATGTTTCTCCATTGAGTAGAGGATTGTGATTTGCTGATGTAAGGAACGTGAGATCCCACAACTCCCACACTGAGTGTCGGCATAAATTGTGATTTTACAACAATGTGTTTACAATAGACAAAATCTCATGGCTGACTTGCTACCCATCAGGCTTTGCCTGAAAGGTCTCACACATGCACCCTCTGCATTCGCATGCAGATGTCCTCTGGGAGACACATTCCTCCCAGCCTTCAGCAGCGTTGCGTTCCTGCTGCCACATTCCTTATGCGCACACACACAAACTTACACACACACAGACACACACACACACACATAGACACAGACACAGACACACACACACATACACAGAGCGCAGGGGCGGTCTGCCCTGGGGCAGGGCGGGGCCTGCAGTGCATGCGCACACGCGCAGACACACAGACACACACAGCGTGGAGGGGTCTGCCCTGGGGTGGTGAGGGGCCCGCAGTGCACGTGCACACACACACACACACACACACACACACACAGAGCGTGGGGGAGGTCTGCCTTGGGGCGGGGCGGGGCCTGCAGTGCATGCCCGCACGCGCACACAGACACACACACAGACACAGGACCGGGGGGTCTGCCCTGGGGCGGGTCGGGACCTGCAGTGCACGTGCACAAGCGCACACACACACACACACACACACACACAGAAACACACACAGACACAGAAACACCCCCCTAGACAGACACACCCACACACACAGAGACATACAGACAGAGCCACATACAGACACTCCCCACACACACATACCCCTGTGCTCCCAGCACAGCCGTGGGGGCGGGGCCTGGTGGGGGGCGGGGATGAGGGGAGCCACACCCACTGCCCCTCCCCCGCCCCACGTGTCTGGCTCCATCCCGGAGCCTGGTGCGGCCCTTCCCCCCCCCGGCTGCACCGGCGGCTCTGGGAGTTACGGGGGGGGGCGGGGGTAAATCCACGTGGAAGCGGGGGAGGCAGTTTGGGGAGTGAGTTCTGGTGGGGGGTGTGTGAGGTTTGGGATGTGAGTTCCAGTGGGGGGGGGCAGTTTGGGGCGTGAGTTCTGGTGGAGGGCGGTTTGGGGCTAGCGCTGCCCCCACCCCTAGGAAATCAGCCCTGCGCACACACACGTGAGCAGCTTTTGGAGCAAAACCCCCGTGGGGCTCGTCTCAGCTGGGAAACGGGTTCTGCCCACTGAGTTCGTCGCTGTCAGTCTCTCAGGTGCCACCGGACCACTCGCTGCCCCGTCTGAGTCCTTCCGCCCAGCTCGCGGGATGGAGCCGCAGGAGTCAGGAGAATCTGAGCCCCGATCCCTCCTGGCCCCGAGAGCGGCAGCAGCTCCGCACACATTTCAGGTGCCAGCTCAGACCTGCCCAGGGAATTTGAGCACCCGCTTCCATTTCCTGTTAATATCAGGTGCCCAAACCACCTAGGTCACTTGGACAATCTCTGCCTCAGTCACTCTCCCCAGACTCAGGGGCGCACAGTGGGGCTTAAAGCCACCGGTTCGCGCTCTCTCCGGCGTCTGGTGGCAGGGGGGACGTGGGCCTTCATTGCTCTACCCCATCCAAGCCAGGGCCCTAGCAGGGGTGGCCCTGGCTGCCCCTGGGGTAAGTAGTAATCTGGCCCTGTGGTCTGGGCAATGGGCTTGGGAGTGACGACTCCTGGCTTCTGGTCTCATCTCTGGCAGAGCAGTGGGGTGTAATGGTTAGAGCAGGCGGGAGTGGGAGTCAGAGCTCCTGGGCTCTCATTGCGGTTCTGAGACAAGAGTCTGAGCATCAGGAACCTGCTCCCCTGAGCCCTGGGGGTTGTCCCTGCCCTGACTCTGGGGTGTCTTCCTGGGACAAATCAGTCCTCCTGTTAGGCAAAAGAGGTCAAATAATTTACCAGGAGAGCGAATCTCAGAATGATATTAATTTAGAAAATACAGGTGAAGATGAGGGTGACGATGATACAACTTCCTACAAACCGCTTCTCTCAATGACTTTTGTTTGTTGCAGCCTGAGGCAGTGTTGTTTTCCTCTGGGGAATACGGCAAGAAATTTTGCCTGAGGGACTTGGTCCCAGAAGCCAGTGAATGTGATAAACACACCTGTTTCCTTCAGCACGTCCAGCACCAGCAGCAGCTGGGAGATGGAACTGCCCATCCTGAACAAGGTAGGGAAAAGGAGCCTTCAGCCCCCAACCATCCTCCCACTGCAATCCTCAGTGTTGTGCCCCACTCTGCAACGGGAGCCAAATCACCTCACTGGTTCCTTCATCTAAAATTTCCATATGTGTGTGTGGAGAACCTTCGTGTCTGTCTGTCTGTCTGTCTGTCTTGCATTCAGAATTTAGCTAATGTCGCTATCTGGGGTGAGGCCAAGCGCTGGATTTCAGGGCGTGGGGGTCATTGGCACAAGGTGAAGTTCTGGTCCCCTCATTCCATAGTGCCCAGCAGAGTGACAGATGAGCCCCACACCACCTCCCCCCCCCTGACGCCTGATTCTTTTTGTGGTGGTGATGTTGGTGTTCTTTCTTATCACAGGTCTCGTCTTTTCTCCACTCTGCTTCCCAGCCTTCCTCCTCCTCCTCCTCCTCATCCTCCTCCTCCTCCTCATTATTCACTATCTGTTGAGTGTAGCTGTTGTTTCGTAAGGTGTGTGCTGTTTGTGAATTTGAACACAGTCGGCTGGGTGGGCTCCATCTGATCTCTTCTCATCAGAATATCCACTCCTGAGTACAACCTCGGTACATGCTCCACAGGTGAAGCTCACTAATTTAGAGGTGGTCTCTCATAGCTGAATTTATCTGAGCCCTTTCGTTACACAATGGGGCTTTGTTAATTTATTGCATGGTCTCCTGTTTCTTAGGGGACTGTCTGGGTGACCAGAAGAGCACTGAAATTACCACTGAGCTTTCAATGACAAGAATCTCCCCGGACCTTATTCTCAGTGGTGAGTAAATTGTAGAATGCTGGGGCTGGAAGGGAACCCAGGAAGTCATTGAGTCCAGCCCCCTGCCTAAAGTAGGATCAACCCCAACTAAATCATCCCAGCCAGGACTTTGTCAAGATGGGACTAAAGAACTTCTTGATATGGAGGTTCCATCAACGCTCTCAGAAACACATTTCTGTGCTTCCCCACCCTGATTCCTAATATCCAACCTAGACTCCTTGTTCTACCATCTGTCACTACTGAGAACAGCCTCTCTCCACCCTCTTTTGAGCCCCGCTTCAGGAATTTGAAGGCTGCTATCAAATCCCCCCTCACTCTTCCCTTCTGCAAACTAAATAAGGCCAAATAATGAAAGAATTCGATCCAAATGGCAGCCAAGAAATAAAAGCATAGACCAAAATCCATTCTGGAAAAAGAATTAATCTATGTGGATGTTTTCTATACATAAACACTGAGAAAACATTTTGTGTTGGACATTTGAGTTCATACGGACTCTTGTGAACTGTAATTTGGGTTTTTGCTGCTTCAGTTTTTCATATTGATTCAGTGTGAAAACACACACTGGCATTTCCCACGGGATGCAAATTCCATTTCCCGGCCAGCTCTGCACTTAGTGCCATGGTCGTACTGAGCAAAGTCCTTCGTAATGTCAGTGAAGGTTCCCCAAAGGAGCTCTGAAGAGAGACACAAGATTTCTCACTGCTGTATGTTTAGAAAATATCATTCACAGCTGTTTGAAAAGGTTCTGTGATATGCACTGGGCGTAGCTCAGCCCCACCCTTTCCTTTGGTCCTGTGATTTCATGTTCTCTCTTTGTTCTCTTGGAGAGCGTGTGTCATTGAGAGTCAGAAGAACACAGTCTCCAGTTCTGGGCATTCACCCTCAGTGTGTCTCTTCTGTCACTCTGGTTCCCGCTAACTAGCTTACTATTATTTGCTGCAGTGCTGTGAGAGCCCCATAGTGAGGAAGTTAAGCGCAGGCAAAATCTTTAATTGTGTCTCATTTTAAATTCAACTCTATCATTTCACGGTCACACCTGCGATTATGAAGTTCCTTTTCAACAAATGAGCCTGAAGTAAAACATGTAGGAAATGTCTCCTGCATCATAGGATCTTTCTTGTAAAATTCTTTGTGTTACCGTCATAGGAGAAAGCTTCACACGTGGTGTAACTCGGAGACTCATAGGATTATAGAACATTAGAACTGGAAGGGACCTCGAGAGGTTGTTCCGTCCAGTCCCCTGCACTGCACAGACCGTCCCTGATAGATGTCTGTCTAACCTGCTCTTAAAGATCTCCAGGGATGGAGATTCCACAGCCCCTCCAGCTAATTTACTCCAGTGTTTAACCACCCTGACAGCTGGGAAATTTTTCCTAATGTCCAACCTAAACCTCCCTTGCTGTAGTTTAAGCCCGTTGCTCCTTGTCCTCATTGCAGCTCCCTTTACACCCCGGTGTTGTTACGATTTACACCACGTAAGGAGCTGGCCCTCGGTCTTGTCTCTTATGTGGACACAAACCAATGTATTGCAGAACTGGCTGTGAGGGAGGCAGGAATGATTTGGGTCGTTCACTAACACTGAAGGAAGAATAACGCTGTGCAGGGCAAAAAGGCCAAAGTCCCCCACTGCTTTCAGATTCCAGGGGGCTTCTCCATCGGAAAACGGTTTCCAGCGTGTTTCAGCTCCGCAGTGTCGGTTTGCTGGTGAGAGGTGTCACTGCAGGGGAATCCGGGCACTGGTGTGATTATTCGTATCATTAACATTCGAGTGAGAGGAGAATGTGCCCTCGTCTGAGAAATCGTATTTGGGGAAGTCGGCTGCGGTGACACTTTCACCCCCAGACTCTGCACTGACCCCCACACCGCACCCTCCGTCTGCCACCCTCCACCCCCTGCCCTGAGCTGCCCCAACCCTCCCAGACCCTCACACCCCGGCAGGGACCCCAAACACCTGTCCTAACGCCCCCCCCATCCTCTGTCCTGAGCCTGTTCCCCTCACACCATCCCCCTCCACCTTTGCCCTGAGACCCCCCCCAAAAGCAAACCCTGCTATGACATCTGCACCTCCAGCTCCTGCCTTCACCCCGACCCTCCGACCCCCCAAATCCTCTGCCTGACCCATCCCTGCCCTCACAGCCCTTCCCTTTTGATAATCATCTCCCTGGTGTACAACCACCCAGCACCTCCCACCCCCTGCCCTGAGTCCCCCCAACTCCTCTGACTTCTGCACCCCCATCCACTGCCCTTAACCACCACACACAACTAGACCTCCCCTGCAGCCTCCTTCCCTCACTGCAGGACCCTCTGCCGCCTGCCCTGGTCCCCCAACTTTCCCAGCTCCGCCTCCTCCTCCACCCACCTCTTCCCTTCCACCTTCCCCCACCCCAACACTCCCTCCCCGCCAGCCTTCAGCCACCCGCCTCCACCCCCACTGACATATCTTACAGAGCCCATGGGGAGCCCCCCAGGAGCCAGGGATGGGCATACAAGAGTACCTCAAACACACAGCTGTTACCTTCACCCCTGGGCTGCACCAGGCTGATCCACAACCATGGGCTCAGCCTACCGCACCATTCCTTCTCACCACGCCTTTCAGACCAGCGAGACAGCAGAGACGCAGAGCAGGAAATGCACTTTCCCACTGGAAGTGACACAACTTACACAGCGCCACATTCACTGAGGGAATTAGACACCCGTCAGGTCCAGCTCCATCCCATTCACACAGAACGGCCCCATCGAGAGCTGTTGGAAATGCAACAAACAGACAACACGGACTGGAAACACAGAGACAGAGACAAGCGGCTCTTCCATCAGATGAAAATGAAAACTCCGGGAAACTCACCTTCATATGGACAGGAGAAGACAGTGAACATCTCAACCCAGTGACAGTGAGGAGCCCAGAGAAACCTGACTTCAAAGAGACAGAACCGGAAAGTCAACCCCTTGAGCACACGAACCAAATGTCCCTGACTCTGCTTAAAGCCCTGAGCAAGGCCAGGTTAGTCACTATTATTTACAGAGAAATTTCAGCAAGTGTTAGTCAGAAGGGTCCCAACAGGAAGGAAACCAGGACAAACATTGTAATTTGCAGTCACATTTCTAATATGTCTCAGACCCAGTCTCTTTGTCCCCCTACAGATGACCTCTTCTGACAGCGACCCTGGAGGGAACCAGACCATCTCCGATGTGTTCGTCCTGGTGGGGTTCTCGTACCTTAACAAGCTGCAGATTCTTCTGTTTGTAGTGCTTCTGGTCATCTTCCTGCTTACCCTGACAGGGAACCTGCTGGTTATCCTGCTGATAAAGCTGAGCCCCTCCCTCCACACCCCCATGTATTTCTTCCTGGTGAACCTGTCTGCATCAGAAATCTGCTTCACCAGCAGTGTGGTCCCTCAGCTGCTGGCTCACCTCCTGGTGGAGGAAAAGACCATCTCCATTGCAGCTTGTGCAGCGGGGATGTACGTCAATGCCATTATGGCCCTCACACAATGCTGCCTTCTCGCAGCCATGGCCTACGACCGCTATGTGGCCATATGTCACCCCCTGCACTACACGACCATCATGAGCGGCCGGGTGTGTGCTATGCTGTCGGGGGCTTCATGGGCTGCTGGCATCTCGGTGGAAGTTCCTCTGACCATGTGGATCTTCAGCCTGCCCTTGTGTGGCTCCAACCGCATCCACCACTTCTTTTGCGACTTCCCACCAGTACTGAGTATGGCATGTGCCGACACGTCACAGATTAAGATTGTAGGTCTCATGGTAACAGTTCTGTTCATCATGTGCCCTTTCCTGTTGATACTCCTGTCCTACGTCCGCATTATTTCCACCATCGTAAAGCTGCCATCGGCGGAGGGAAGGCGTAAAGCCTTCTCTACCTGCTCTTCCCACCTCATGGTGGTGACTGTGTCCTATGGAACGGCCCTCATCACCTACCTGGTGCCCAACTTTGGCTCCACTACAGAGAGTGACCTATTGATTTCCCTGTTGAACACAATTGTCTCTCCAGTGTTGAACCCCATAATTTACACTCTGAGGAACAAAGAGGTGAAAGGAGCCTTGAGAAAAACTTTACAGAAGAGCAGCTTTTCACACCACTGGAGAAATTAGAGCATGAAAAGTTGAGTTAGTCAAAATTAGGCTGGGGGTCCCGGTGAAGGGAAATTGGGAAGTGAAACTCTTGTTGCCAATTTACCCCAAAATTTTAAATTTCTATATTTTTTTAAAATACGAAAGGTAGAACAATTTCCCTGGATTAATTATTTGTGGAAAAAAAGAAAGCCCAGAGGAATAGGTTTAGTTAAAGTATGGTCCTGATTTTTGACCGTCAAAACTGGAAATCTCAAAGGAAAACAAACTTCCAAGGCAAGATGTTTCATAGCAGGTACATCTCCGCCAGCTATGTCCTTCCCAGGTCAGATTATGTGAAGCTGTTTTCCTTACTACCCCCTTGCTCCTGACGATGAGATGTGGGGTGCTGACAGGGAAAGGTTTGGGGGGACATCCGATGCTGAGGACGTGTGACACAGAAGGAGGTAAGAATGGGTCGGCTGTAGCACCAGCAGTGTATTAGAAACAAGAGGAAGGCCAAGGATAGGGTAGGCTCATTGATCAGTGAAGAGGGAGGGACAATACCAAGAAAACTGGAAATGGCAGAGCTGCTTAATGACCTCTTTATTTTGGTCTTCACCAAGAAGTCGGATGGAGAAATGCCTGACGTGGTGAGTCCCAGTGGGGAGGGGGCAGGTTTAGAAAATAAAATAAAAAAAGAAGAAGGCAAAAATAACCTAGAAATGTTCCATGTCTGCAGGTCACCAGGACCTGATGAAATGCCTCCTAGAGTATTGGTGGAGCTCAAAGGGGAGGTATCTGAGCCTTTCGCTTTCATGGTTGAAAAGTCCTGGAAGTCTGGAGAGATTCCAGAAGACTGGAAAAGGGCAAAAATGTTCTCATTGACAAAAAAGGGAAATAAAAACAACTCAGGAAGTTACAGACCAGTTAGTTTAACTTCTGTGCCAGGAAAGATAATGGAGCAAATAATTAAGGAATTCATCTGGAAACATCTGAAAGGAAATAAGAGGCTGGGTAACAGCCAGCATGGATATGTAAAGTACAAATCATGTCCAACCAATCCGATAGCTTTCTGTGATAGGATAACAAGGCTTGTGGACAAGGGAGAAAGGGTGGATGTGGTGTACCTATGCTTTAGTAAGTCATTTGATATCGTCTGGCATATCCTTTTATCAATATACTAGGCAAATACAACTGAGATGGGGCTGCTGTAAGGTGGGTGCATAACTGGCTGTACAGCCATTCTCAGAGAGTCGTTATTAATGGGTCACAGCCCTGCTGGAAGGGCAGAACAAGGGGGGCTCTGCAGGGGTCTGTTTTGGGACAGGCTCTGCTCAGTATCTTCGGCGATGTGGATCTGGGCGTGGAGAGTGCGCTGCTTACGTCTGTCGGTGATACCAAGCTGGGAGGGAGAACAGGGTCGTAACTCAGAATGATCTGGGCACACTGGAGAAACGGCCTGAGGTCAATGGGGTGAAGCTGAACAAGGCCAAGTGCAAAGTACTCCCCTGAGGAAGGCCCAATCTGTGTCACACCCAGCCGGGGAAGTGGCTGTCGAGGGAGGAGTCCTGCAGAAAGGGATCTGGGCTCAGAGCGGAGCACAAGCTCCAGAGGAGTCAACAGGGTGAGACTGTTGCCAGAAGCGCCAACCTGCTTGTGGGCGGCACTGCCGGGTGTTGGGAGCCAGCCAGGAGCAGCAATTCCTTCCCCCCGCTCTGTGCTGAGCAGCCTCCGTGGGGCTGGTGCCCAGGGCTGGCCCCACAGTTGCAGGAGGCTGTGGAGAAGGGGGAGCAGGTGCGGAGAAGAGCCCAAGGCTGGTGGAAGGTGCAGAGAACATGAGCTGTGGGGGAGCCGGCCAGACCTGGGCTCCTTTCGCTCAGAAAAGAGAAAGCTCCCAGGGGCCAGGGGAGCGGGTCTCAAGCAGAGAGCTGCAAGGAAGAGGGATAAATGTGGTGCCCCCCAGCCCCTCCCACTCCCCACTGCCCCCCTCTCCCCACCCAGCCCCTCCTGTAGCAGGGAGTCCCGCAGGCTCTGGGGTGTTCTGATGTCAGAGACAGGACCTGATCCTGCCCTGGGGCTGAGGGAGGGGCTGATCCTACCCTGGGGCTGAGGCGGGGGCTGATCCTGCCCTGGGGCTGAGGAGGGAGCTGATCCTGCCATGGGGCTGAGGAGATAGGTGATCCTGCCATGGGCCTTATCCTGCCCTGGGGCTGAGGCAGGGGCTGACCCTGCTCTGGGGCCAAGGCAGGAGCTGATCCTCCCCTGGGGCTGAGATGGGGGGCTGATCCTGCCCTGGGGCTGAGGAACTGGTGGTCGGTGTACAGAGAGGAATTCGGGTCGGGGGTGGAGAGGAACTGGGGGACGGTGGATGGAGAGGAAGTGGGGTCGAGGGGGTGGAGAGGAAGTGGGGTTGCGGGCGGAGAGAAACTGAGGGTTGGGGTGGAGAGGAACTGGACTTGGGGGCGGAGAGGAACTAGGGGTCTGGGCAGAGAGGAACTGGGCGTGGGGGCAGAGAGGAACTGGGGGTGAGTGATGGAGGGGAACTGGAGTTGGGGGGTGGAGGGGAATTGGGGGTCAGGGCAGAGAGGAAGTGGGGGTGGAGGATGGAGAGGAACTGGGGGTCGGTGGATGGAGAGGAATTGGGGGTGTGGGGTGGAGAGTGGGGATTGGGTGCAGAGAGGAACTGGGGTTGGGGGGTGGAGAGGAACTGGGGTTGGGGGGCGGAGAGGAAGTGGGGGTCGAGGCGGAGAGGAAGTGGGGGTCGGGGCAGAGAAGAACTGGTCGTGGGGGCGGAGAGAAACTGGGGATGAGCGATGGAGAGGATCTGGGGTTGGGGGACGGAGAGGAACTGGAGGTCGAGGCAGAGAGGAAGTGGGGGTCGGGGGCAGAGAGGAACTGGGATCGGAGGGGGAGAGGGACTGGGGGTCGGGGGGGGCGCCCTGATCCTAGCTGGGTAAATCACTGCAGCTTCAGGGGCCTCAGTGGAGCCAGACATCAAGCTGGTCTGGATGCTCTGACCTCCATTGAGCCATGGACTTCGGTGGACATTTGCCTGGCCCCTTCTGAGACATCGAGGGCCTGACCCACATCCTTCCAAGTCGGGGGACGGTCTCCTGTCGACTGCAGTGGCTGCGTGAGCTGGCCATGAGAGCTGGTCTCTTGGCTCAGGGACCAGGGCGTGGAGCTGGCAGATATGAGGACAAGAGTCAGCGTCCACATTCGGTTTGCACTAAGGTCTGTTCTTCCCACGGAAACCAGCCACAGAACTGATCCTGACTTCAGGGGCACCAGGCAGCAATGGAAAGTCACAAGCATGTGACCCCTTAATGGCCTTGTTCAGCAGTTGCTGACATTGGTGGTCCCACGGACAGCAGCAGAGCAG
>NW_027439167.1:0-2500 GCF_033958435.1 Carettochelys insculpta
GCCACGGTTTACCTGGTGCCCGGGGAGCGAATCGGACACCAGGTCAACCTCTGCTAAAGCGGCCGGGGTTCACCTGCTGTCCCTGCCGGACTTGGAGCCCGAGGAGGGGATCGGCCACCAGGTCAACCTCCGCTGAAAGCGGCCACGGTTTACCTGGTGCCCGGGGAGCGAATCGGACACCAGGTCAACCTCTGCTAAGGCGCCCGAGGTTGACCTGGTGCCCGGGGAGCGAATCGGACACCAGGTCAACCTCTGCTACGGCGGCCGGGGTTGACCTGCTGTCCCTGCCGGACTTAGAAAATTTTTCTCTCCCCGCCCGGAACCGGGGTTGACCTGTTGTCCCTGCCGGACTTGGAGCCCGAGGAGGGGATCGGCCACCAGGTCAACCTCCGCTGAAAGCGGCCACGGTTTACCTGGTGCCCGGGGAGCGAATCGGACACCAGGTCAACCTCTGCTAAAGCGGCCGGGGTTGACCTGCTGTCCCTGCCGGACTTGGAGCCCGAGGAGGGGATCGGCCACCAGGTCAACCTCCGCTGAAAGCGGCCACGGTTTACCTGGTGCCCGGGGAGCGAATCGGACACCAGGTCAACCTCTGCTAAAGCGGCCGGGGTTGACCTGCTGTCCGTGCCGGACTTGGAGCCCGAGGAGGGGATCGGCCACCAGGTCAACCTCCGCTGAAAGCGGCCACGGTTTACCTGGTGCCCGGGGAGCGAATCGGACACCAGGTCAACCTCTGCTAAAGCGGCCGGGGTTCACCTGCTGTCCCTGCCGGACTTGGAGCCCGAGGAGGGGATCGGCCACCAGGTCAACCTCCGCTGAAAGCGGCCACGGTTTACCTGGTGCCCGGGGAGCGAATCGGACACCAGGTCAACCTCTGCTAAGGCGCCCGAGGTTGACCTGGTGCCCGGGGAGCGAATCGGACACCAGGTCAACCTCTGCTACGGCGGCCGGGGTTGACCTGCTGTCCCTGCCGGACTTAGAAAATTTTTCTCTCCCCGCCCGGAACCGGGGTTGACCTGTTGTCCCTGCCGGACTTGGAGCCCGAGGAGGGGATCGGCCACCAGGTCAACCTCCGCTGAAAGCGGCCACGGTTTACCTGGTGCCCGGGGAGCGAATCGGACACCAGGTCAACCTCTGCTAAAGCGGCCGGGGTTGACCTGCTGTCCCTGCCGGACTTGGAGCCCGAGGAGGGGATCGGCCACCAGGTCAACCTCCGCTGAAAGCGGCCACGGTTTACCTGGTGCCCGGGGAGCGAATCGGACACCAGGTCAACCTCTGCTAAAGCGGCCGGGGTTCACCTGCTGTCCCTGCCGGACTTGGAGCCCGAGGAGGGGATCGGCCACCAGGTCAACCTCCGCTGAAAGCGGCCACGGTTTACCTGGTGCCCGGGGAGCGAATCGGACACCAGGTCAACCTCTGCTAAGGCGCCCGAGGTTGACCTGGTGCCCGGGGAGCGAATCGGACACCAGGTCAACCTCCGCTAAAGCGCCCGAGGTTGACCTGGTGCCCGGGGAGCGAATCGGACACCAGGTCAACCTCTGCTACGGCGGCCGGGGTTGACCTGCTGTCCCTGCCGGACTTGGAAAATTTCTCTCCCCGCCTCGGACCGGGGTTGACCTGCTGTCCCTACCGGACTTAGAACATTTTTCTCTCCCCGCCCCGGCCCGGGGGTTAACCTCGGGGCGCACAGCTTCCCGGGTCTGACGTGCACGTCCTGTCACCTCCCGGGCCCGGCGTCCTCGTCCTCCCTTCCCCTTGGGCCGGCTCGGAGGAAGTTTTCCCTCGGCCCGGCCTCCGGGTTAATTGTTTGGGCCCGGCTGACTGAGGCCAGGCTGCTGACGCTAAAGCCCGGGGAGGCGGGGGCCTACGGCCATACCGGACCGAATGCCCCCGATCTCGTCCGATCTCGGAAGGTAAACCGTCCCGGGCCTGGCTAGTACCTGGATGGGTGACCGCCTGGGAATCCCAGGTGCCGTAGGCAGCTTTTGGCCCCAGCGGGGGTAGAGCGGGGCGTGTGTCTGCCGTGCGGGAGCAGGGAAGCCGTGAGGCCAAGGCGGCGCGACGGTCCTGGGGGGCGCTGAGGCCTTTCCCTCTGCCTGCCTGCGTGTCGGGGGCGGGGGGGCGGGCGAGGAAGCTTAGGCCCTCACCCGGTGCGGTGCGATGGCTTGGGTCGGGTCGGGGAGAGGGAAGAAAGCGTGTGTGGAGCGTTGGTGGGGCAGGTGTGTGTGTGGGAGTGCTGGGTGGGGCAGGCCGTTGAGGCGGTGGCGGTGGTGGTGTTTTTGGTGGGAGTGAGTTGGGGTCAGGTGGGTGTGGGGTCCCGCCCGGGGGGTGGATGGTCTGAGGGTTAAGGCTTGGAACGTGCGTCTTGGGGGACCGTGGGTGGAGGTTGTTGAGAGCGGGGAAGGCCCTGGGTCTCGGTTGTGGACTATTAAGCCCGGTGGAGGGGGACCGTGGGGGGAGGTTGTTGAGAGCGGGGAAGGCCCTGGGTCCCGGTTGTGGA
>NW_027439167.1:15000-17583 GCF_033958435.1 Carettochelys insculpta
TCAAGGACGCAGCGCACGAGGGGGCCGTGGGACGGGCCCGCGCCCGTTGCCCGACGAGCCCCCGTGGGGTGGAAGGGGTCCCCCCCCTGCCGGGGAACGTCCCTCCAAGCACGGGTGCGGAAGAGAAGGAGGAGCAGGGTCCCAGGTCCGCCTGAACACCGGCGAGATCCCTGCCCGCCGCGGGAAGGGTGCCGGCCCGCGAAGGGCCCTCTCCGTCTCGTCCGCGAGCGCCCCATCGATCGGAAGGAGGAGCGGGGCCTCGCTCCCGGCGGCCGTCCCCGCGGACGTGCGCCGAGCCTCCCTCGAGAGCCCCCTCTCCGGAGGATCGGGCCCGAGACGACACCCCGAACCGCCGCAGACGTCCCCGCAGACGTCCGCCCGGGTCCCTCGTCCGAGTCCCCGGGAAGGGCCTTCACACGACGGTCGGTCTCTCTCACGTGTACGTCTCTAAAGGCTGGAGCCAGACAAGCCTTCTCTTACTATTCTCCCGGTACCTGTCGTAACCTTATACGTGAAAAGTCCCCCAGCGGCAACAGGCGGGAACGACTCACAAAAGCGGCCGACCGCCTGGAACTCTAGGTCGGCTGCACGGGTCAAATTCAACCCCATTCGGACTTCCAGAGCTCAGCCGGCCACCAGGTCAACCTCGCTGAAAGCGCCAGAGGTTGACCTGGTGTCCGGGGACCGAATCGGACACCAGGTCAACCTCCGCTAAAGCGGCCGGGGTTGACCTGTTGTCCCTGCCGGACTTAGAAAATTTTTCTCTCCAGCCCGGGACCGGGGTTGACCTGTTGTCCCTGCCGGACTTAGAAATTTTTTCTCTCCCGCCTGGGACCGGGGTTGACCTGTTGTCCCTGCCGGACTTAGAAATTTTTTCTCTCCAGCCTGGGACCGGGGTTGACCTGTTGTCCCTGCCGGACTTAGAAAATTTTTCTCTGCCGCCTGGGACCGGGGTTGACCTGTTGTCCCTGCCGGACTTAGAAATTTTTTCTCTCCCGCCTGGGACCGGGGTTGACCTGTTGTCCCTGCCGGACTTAGAAATTTTTTCTCTCCAGCCCGGGACCGGGGTTGACCTGTTGTCCCTGCCGGACTTAGAAAATTTTTCTCTCCAGCCCGGGACCGGGGTTGACCTGTTGTCCCTGCCGGACTTAGAAATTTTTTCTCTCCCGCCTGGGACCGGGGTTGACCTGTTGTCCCTGCCGGACTTAGAAATTTTTTCTCTCCAGCCTGGGACCGGGGTTGACCTGTTGTCCCTGCCGGACTTAGAAATTTTTTCTCTGCCGCCTGGGACCGGGGTTGACCTGTTGTCCCTGCCGGACTTAGAAAATTTTTCTCTGCCGCCTGGGACCGGGGTTGACCTGTTGTCCCTGCCGGACTTAGAAAATTTTTCTCTCCCGCCTGGGACCGGGGTTGACCTGTTGTCCCTGCCGGACTTAGAAATTTTTTCTCTGCCGCCTGGGACCGGGGTTGACCTGTTGTCCCTGCCGGACTTAGAAATTTTTTCTCTGCCGCCTGGGACCGGGGTTGACCTGTTGTCCCTGCCGGACTTAGAAATTTTTTCTCTGCCGCCTGGGACCGGGGTTGACCTGTTGTCCCTGCCGGACTTAGAAATTTTTTCTCTCCAGCCTGGGACCGGGGTTGACCTGTTGTCCCTGCCGGACTTAGAAATTTTTTCTCTCCCGCCCGGTACCGGGGTTGACCTGTTGTCCCTGCCGGACTTAGAAATTTTTTCTCTGCCGCCTGGGACCGGGGTTGACCTGTTGTCCCTGCCGGACTTAGAAAATTTTTCTCTCCCGCCTGGGACCGGGGTTGACCTGTTGTCCCTGCCGGACTTAGAAATTTTTTCTCTGCCGCCTGGGACCGGGGTTGACCTGTTGTCCCTGCCGGACTTAGAAAATTTTTCTCTCCCGCCCGGGACCGGGGTTGACCTGTTGTCCCTGCCGGACTTAGAAATTTTTTCTCTGCCGCCTGGGACCGGGGTTGACCTGTTGTCCCTGCCGGACTTAGAAATTTTTTCTCTCCCGCCCGGTACCGGGGTTGACCTGTTGTCCCTGCCGGACTTAGAAATTTTTTCTCTGCCGCCTGGGACCGGGGTTGACCTGTTGTCCCTGCCGGACTTAGAAAATTTTTCTCTCCCGCTCGGAACCGGGGTTGACCTGTTGTCCCTGCCGGACTTAGAAAATTTTTCTCTCCCGCCTGGGACCGGGGTTGACCTGTTGTCCCTGCCGGACTTGGAGCCCGAGGAGGGGATCGGCCACCAGGTAAACCTCCGCTGAAAGCGGCCACGGTTTACCTGGTGCCCGGGGAGCGAATCGGACACCAGGTCAACCTCAGCTGAAGCGGCCGGGGTTGACCTGCTGTCCCTGCCGGACTTGGAAAATTTTTCTCTCCAGCCTGGGACCGGGGTTGACCTGTTGTCCCTGCCGGACTTAGAAATTTTTTCTCTCCCCGCCTGGGACCGGGGTTGACCTGCTGTCCCTGCCGGACTTGGAGCCCCAGGAGGGGATCGGCCACCAGGTCAACCTCCGCTGAAAGCGGCCACGGTTTACCTGGTGCCCGGGGAGCGAATCGGACACCAGGTCA
>NW_027439168.1:0-17306 GCF_033958435.1 Carettochelys insculpta
TCTTCTCTTCCAAGTGCTCCAAAATGGATTCCTTGATGATCCCCTCCATTATTTTGCCAGGGGTTGATATCAAGCTGACCGGTCTAAAGTTCCCTGGATTGTCCTTCTTTCCTTTTTTTAAGATGGGCATTACATTTGCTTTTTCCACTCATCTGGCCTCTCTCCCAATCTCCAAGTCTCCAGAGATAATGGCCGAAACCTCGGCAATGACATCTGCCAAGTCTCTCAGTACCCTTGGGTGCATTTAATCCAGACCCGGGGTTTTTCTGTACTTTTCATTTTTCCAGGTAGCTGTTAACTCATTCCTTCCCCACTGATGGCTGCCTTCCACCTTCCCATTCTGCATTGTCGAGCACTGTAAGGTCGGAGCTGTCCTTGTCCATGAACACTGAGGCAAAAAAAAAAAAATTGAGTACTTCAGCTTTTCTTACATCATCTGTCACTAGGTTACCTCTTTCACCCATTAACGGCCCCACACCTTTCCTGATAACCCTCTTATTTTAACATGCCTGTAAAAGCCCTTCTTCTTACCCTTCACATCCCTTGCCAGCTGCAGTTCCAGTTTATTGAGACCTTATGGCTGGGTCTACACGAGCCCTTTCGTTTTGGAAACAAACTGAGAATTTAAAGGGGAAGATCACCCTATGTTTTAACTAATACTATTTAAACAATCTCCTGAATACTTACAGGCCCAAATCATTATTTTAGGACATGTGAGACTGGCAATACTGTGCAGGTCAGTGACTTAATCCTCTTTGTGTTTTTTTAATTAGTGGCTGGATTTGTCCCTAACAGTCAGGCCATATGATGTTCAAACCTCACTGATCTTCCTTGGGGTTTGAACTCTTCAATCCTCTGGCATTTTTAAAAATCTCAACTTTGGATGACTTGTGTCAATAACCTTATTCTTTCCACGTGTGCGTAACTGACTCCGCACCCTTAAGAAATCCCATGTGAGAGGAAAGCTGCTGCAGTGAAATATGGGCTCAGTCTTCAACACTTCGCCCAGTTTGCTTTATGTTTTTTTGGTAAATCCCAGGAAGCCACAACTCCCAGAGCCACCTGCTGTTCCCCCTCTTTGGTTCCACTGGTTCCAGTTCCAGGAGCCACCTGCTGTTCCCGCTCTTCCCGCTTCCCGATCTACATTGTCACCCTAGGCAGGACTGGCCTCGGTGCAGTTCTGCTTGTGGCTGATCTGCTCTGTCACACTCACATGTGCTTCTAACTCGTGAACTTTTACTTCTTGGAGACCAGCTACAGCTCCTCCCTCCTGCCCAGGACGCTGATGGCGCCACACACCGAGGGATGTGGTGCATTGTCCCACGCCGGGCTGCATTTAGAGCAGTGACACAGAGAAAGAAGGAGTCTCCTGTGCAGCCTGAGCTGAGAACCAGCTGGCTTTCAGCCCAAACTGCGACGTCTCCTGCACCAGGCTGCAGAGGTTGGGATGACCTGAGACCCAGTTTCAGGGGCGCTGGCCCCAGCCCCAGCTCTGCCATGGGTGCGGGGGGGGGACATGGGACCATTGCTGGGCCATAGAGCTGGTCCCAGCCCTTTGCTGAGCGGCAGGCTGGGCTCTGGCTCCAGGAGGCCTGGCCACAGCTTCAGGAGGGGAACCACTGGGGCTCAACCCAGATCTGAGTGGGAGAAGTGCCGTGGGCTCTTGGGCTGGGCACCTCTCTGGGTCTGGCCCTGGGGTGGTGGTGAAGTTAGGGGGTAGGATGCTGACTAGCCCTGGCTCCAGCTCTAGTGGGGGAGAGGAGGTGCAATGGGGGCCAACCCTGGCAACAGCCAACGTGTGGGGGGCAGGAACCCAGCTGAGAGGTGAGTTGGGGTGTCCCCCATGGCATCCCTTCCTCCCACAGCTCTCCCTACTCCCCGGGACATGGAACTGCTACCAACTATCCCCCCACAGAGCACTGGGAAGCTGGGGATCAGCCCTCCAGCTGGCTGGGGCTATGACACGGACCAGGCCTGGGGTTGTATCTGGGACTGGAGCTGGCCTCAGCCCTTCTGCCCAAAGACCCATAGAACCACAGAGCTGGATGGGACCTCGAGGTCATTGAGTCCATCCCTCTGCCCAGCACAGGATCATCCCCAACTAAGTCATCCCAGCCAGGACTTGTCAAGCTGGGACTTAAACACTCTCTAGGGCTGGAGATTCCACCACTTCTCTAGGTAACACATTCCAGTGCAGCAAGAAGGAGTCTTGTGGCACCTTATAGCCTTACAGAGATTTCGTTAGTTCTTTTAGTTAGTTAGTTATTATATTTTCTGTTAGGCTAGACGGTGCCACAAGACTCCTTGTTGTTCTCGAAGCTACAGACTAACACAGCTACCTCTGTGACACATTCCAGTGCTTCACCACCCTCCTGTTGAAATCGTTTCTCCTAATATCCAACTTACTCCTCTCCTTCTGTAACTTCAGACCATCACCCTTTGTTCTGCTGTCTGTCGCGCCTGAGAACAATTTCTCTCCATCCCTTCCAGAGCTCCCCTTCAGGAAGTTAAAGGCTGCTGTTAAATCACTCCTCAGTCTTCTCTTCTTGAAACTAAATAAACCCAAATCCCTCAGCCTATCCTCCTAGATCATGTGCTCCAGCCCCTTAGTCATTTGAGTTACCCTCCGCTGGACCCCCTCCAGTACATCCACATCCTTTGTATACTTGGGGGCCCAACACTGGGTGCACTACTCCAGATGTGTCCTCAACCATTCTGAATAGAGGGGAACAACAACCTCTCTAGATCTGCTTGAAATGCTCCTCCTATGCACCCCAGTATTTTATTGGCTTTTTTGGCTACAAGGGCACACTGTTTAGTCATTTCCAGCCTTTCATCCATTATAATCCCTTCATCCCTTTCTGCTGTACTGCTGCTGAGCCACTTGGTCCCCAGCCTGTAACAACGCTTGGGATTCTTCTGTCCCAGGTGCAGGACTCTGCACTTCTCCTTGTTGAACCTCATCAGATTTCTTTTGGCCCAATCCTTCCTTTTATCCAGGTCACTCTGGATCCTGTCTCTACTCTCCAACTTATCTACCTCTCTCCCTAGCTTGGTGTCATCCACAGACTTTCTGAGGGTGCAATCCCGTCCCTTATCCAGGTCATTAATAAAGGTGTTGAACAACACCAGCCCCACAATTGGGCCTTGGAACACTCCTTTTGAAACCAACCACCATCCAGATATTAAGCCATTGACCACTACCCGTTGGGCCTGACCGTCAGGCCAGCTTTCAACCATTCTTATAGTCCATGGACCCAATTCATACCTGCTCAACTTATTAGCAAGAATGTTGTGGGGGACTCTATCAGAAGCTTTGCTGAAGTCAAGGTGCATAACATCTACTGACTTCCTCATGTCCACAGAGCCACAGAAGCAAGTCAGATTGGTCAGACAGAACTTGCCATTGGTGAATCCATGTTGACAACTTTCAATCACTTGCCCGTTATTCAGGTGCTCCAAAATGGATTCCTTGAGGATCCCCTCCATGATTTTCCACAGTACTGAGGTCAGGCTGACCAGTCTATAGTTCCCTGGATTGTCCTTCTTTCCTGTTTTGCTTGCGACCTTACACTGAAAGCCATGGTGAGTCACTGAAATGGTGTCAGAAAAGGCTAGAAGATCTATCCATGCTCTAGATAAGTGGCTTATGGCAGAAATGGAAGGAGCCACATGTATTTACCTTATTGATGTAAAGGGTAGGCAATAACTTATTAGCAGTGTAGACATTAAGACAATTTAAACACACAGATTAATTAATGATGCAAACAGTTTCCGCTGGCTCATGGTGGATCCTCTATCACTGGCAGTTTTAAAACAAGATTGGATTTGCTTCAAGTTCTCCTCTAACTCAAAAGGAATTATTTTGGGGGAAGTTCACTGGCCGATGCTCTACAGGTGATCCAGCCAGATGACTGAAATGGGCCTTTTTGGCGTTGGGATGAGTGAAGATTCTCTAATGAGAGATGTGTTAGTTCTCTGAACAGTATCCTCATTTTCTGTTCCACTTGCTGGATTACATTCAGGAATCAGTTGAGACGCTACAGGTGGGATTACTTTATAATCCCTTATTGTCCTTAGAATGTTTGAATCTAGGAAAAGTTCACTCAGGACAATACAAACCATTGTCTTTGCCAGTTCCTTTGGTTTATCTGAAAATCTCAGAGGTAAAGAATTATGAAAAACTTCTCAAAGAAGACGGTAGATGTGGTATAGATATTAATGAATGTGCTGGAGTGTTTATTTAGTGCTACTTTTTGGTGGTTTTTATTCGCTGATGAGTCACTCTGCACCTAAATTTCCATAAATATTCGAAATACATTCATACCTTCCCAGGGTAAAATTACTGAGTGTTACATGAAGGAATGATGAGGAACAGGTCGGACTCCATTGGGAGTCACCAGTTCTCCACCTATTGACCTCACACAGGTCCTAGGCCTTGAACCATAGACAGGGCATTTCTTATCGTGTACATTGGGAAATATGCCAAAGCTACCAAATTGCCATGACACGTTTTATCAACATTTGGACAGCAGCAAAGGGACCCGGATTCATACGCGTAAAAGCCCAGTTTAATATTCCCAGCCCCTTTAGCTAACCTGTTTGCAACAACTGGGGAACTGGGGATTTAAACTCACACAAGAATAGTTCAGTGGACTCCAAAGTTTCTTATTCCCCAGGGGAAGGATGGTTTGCAATTAGGCCCTCTGGGTATTAATTAACAGCAACATTAATTGTGTCATGGCCCCTGAAATACTGCTAGAAAATTGCAAGAAGTTTTCAGAGCCATGAGCCAAGCTGTTCCCTGGTGTAACCCCCTCTTGTCAGTGTGGTGACACCAGGGCTTTGCCTGAGCCAGAGTGTTCAAAAAAATATTATGTCTGACTTTTGCTGTTTTCAGTTGCATGTTGATGTCCTCTGGCGCCTCTGGTCATCCCAGGCACAGTGATGCGGATTCAATTCTGTGCTGAAGAAGGATTTCCATGAAGCAAACCACTCACTGCACGCTAAGGTTCTGCGGCAACAGCCTGGTAAACAAGAGGAGAACAGGGCTGGCCAATGCCACTGAAGTTTATCCCTTTCATTCATTAAACCAGCCGAGCTTATTTGCCCTTTGCCTTCCATAAAAACCAAACACTTTGCCTCTTTTTTAACCCATCCACCTTTTCTGGTCCCTGTTCCATTGGGTGTTGGAATAGGCCCTCCCTTTAGAGCCTCATCAGCCGCAGGGAAGCAAAGGCCTTTTCTCCCTGCACCGCTCACCTCATGTTAGTCACAGATATCCATGGGATCCTGATGGATGCACGTCCAACCCAAACATGGTACCCTAAAGAACGTACTCTCCATCCTCTGTACGCTCCAGACTCCCCTGCTCAATCCCTCACCTTCACCCTGACAATCCAGGCTGTGCTTTGCTTCTCTGAGTTGAGGGCTCCGGTAGCAGCTTCCTTTGGAAGAAGAGTTGATTTGTGATTCATGAATTTAACTCAAATCATTAAATATTTTCAACAAAGTTCAATCCCCATTTTGCAAGGCTGACGGGCTTGGCAGAACCCCGCCCCCTTTCTAATCTGTCACCTGCTGGTTCAAACCCTGGTGTGGTTGGGGGAGTGGGAATCACCCAACATCGTTATCCCCTGCCTGGGGAGGAGAAGTCTTCCCTCTCCCGTATGGGAAGAAGATCACTGGCCTATGGGACGCTCTTCTCTCTCTCACCTGTTACCGTGGTTCTATTTGGTATAAACGGTGACACTGCTATCAAAACAAGGCGTTGGACGTTCCTTCCCCCACAAGCAAATTCTAGACTGACAGATATTTTGGAGCATAAGCTTTGGTGGGCAAAGACCCACTTCTTCAGACGCATGAGTGGGGGTGGGGTGGGGGGGTTGCAGAGGGGTATTTAAAGAGTGGGGTCCCAGTAAAAGGGAGGGCCAGAGCTGACAAGGTCTATTCAGTCAGGGTGGAAATGGCCCATTGTCAGTCGTGTGTATCAAAAAAGGAAAAACCAGGTCAGATCAGACAAGGGTAAGTGGCCCATTGTCAGAGTCTAATGGGGAGATATTAACACCCAGGGCAGAGAAGCTGCTTTTGGAAGGGGCCGGCCACTCCCAGTCTCTGTTTCATCCTTGTTTGATGGAGTCAAATTTATGAATAAATTGCAGCTCAGAGATTTCTCTCTCCATTTGATTTGTGAAATGACTTTGTTTTAGGACTGCTACTTTTAAATCTGTGTCTGAGTGTCCAGGGAGATGGAAGTGTCTCCCACCGGCTTCTGTCCATTACCCTTCCTGATGTCTGAGCTGTGTCCATCTTTTCTTTTACGGAGAGACTGTCCAGTCTGGCCAGTGTAAATGGCAGTGGGGCATTGCTGGCACATGATGGCAGATATTCTATTCGTCGCTGTGCAGGTGAGGGAGTCCCTGGTGGTGTGGTTGATGTCAGGTGCTGTGATGGTGTCACTGGGGTAGATCTGTGAGCAGAGCTGGCAGTGAGGTTTGTTGCAGGGATCGGTTCCAGGGTTAGAGTTACTGTGTTGTGATCTGCCGTTGCTGGGGACGTGCTGTCTGGCCCAGTGCCTGGTCACTCCCTTGATGAATCACAAGGAGTGGTCATTGGGCTCAGAAAAGCAAACGAGATTGGCTTCCTCGCCAGTGCATCACAGCTGGGGCCAAGACTGCCGCACCCCCTCCAGCTGGGTGGACCTGAGGTTGGAAGCAGCCCCAGCACAGCCCCAGCTGCAAAGCTGCTCGGTGCCCTCTCCCCACAGCTGGGGCTGATCCCTGCCCTCTGGGCGTTCAGGCTACAGGGGGGCCAGAGCCAGCACCAGTGAGGTGAGGTGGGTGCGGACCCATCTCTGGGGAGGCAGCAGAGCCAAGACCACCCCAGGTACTCACCACAGCCCCAGCTCTGGGGAGAGAGGTTGAGCTCAGCTGCATAGTGCTCCAGGGGTAGCAAGCCCCATCTTCAGGAGGGGGAGGGACTGCAATGGAGGGTGGGCGGGACCTGTCCCAGCCACCGCATCACCCCTGAGAGCTGAGACTGGCAAGAACGGCACATTCTCCTTACCAAGGAGTTTAGGGGAATTCAGTGGTGGGATCAGCCCTGCCCTCATGGCCCCCTGACTCCCCTGGAGCTGGAGGCAGGACCCCAGATCAGCTCTGGGCTGGGCACATGGCCCCTCTTCTGCACCAGAGCTGGAATCTGGGCCAGGAAAGACACCTCGGATCACCTCGGCCCCGGGCAGAGAACCCTGGCCCAGTCCTAACCCACAGGTGCCACCAACCCTAGTCCTGTAGCTGAGGCCTGACATCCCCAAAGGGGGGCTGAGGTTGTCCACCCACACTCCAGTTCAACCTGGGCCTGGGACCAGCATCATGGGCTGCCCCAGCCCCGCTCCGCGAAGGATCCAGACTGCCCACGACCTGTGTAAAGGCCCCTCCACTCCAAGAGCTAAAGTGGGCTGCAGAAGGCAGCCCCACCCGGAACTTCTCCCCAGGAACTGCAGCAGGGGTTCCCCCCACCCTGGAGAGATGCCAGGGCTAAGCAGCACCGCCCTGACTGCCCACAGACCAGCCTGCACCCCTTCCCCATTCTCAGCAACGCCCAGCCCCTCCTCCCTCCCCCTGGTGGGGACCTGTGGACAGGGAGTGCCCCCCCTCCACCTTCTCCCCCCCGCCTGCCAGGGACACCGAGGTCCCCACCTCTGAGGTGGTGTGTGCACTTGGCATTCCCAGTCCGGAGAGCAGAGCCAGCTGGAAGGCTGACACGGGAACATGGCATTGTCTCCTGTCTGTAAAACAGAACTGAGCCTGGTTCTTCTCACCCCTGTTGTTCACGTAGATCTGCTCAGCTCACACATCAGACAGACAGGCTGGGGCTGCGCTCCAGTGGCCTTCTGCTGACAGACCCAGGGAGCGTCCGCGCTACAGCTGCATTCTGTGGCTTTCCTGGCCCAGGCCCCAGCTCCGGTGCAGAAGAGGGGGCAACATGGGGGCCAGGGCCAGGCCGCAGCACTGGGCCCCATCCCAAAGTTAGCTGGGGGAGCACTCCAGCTCTGGGGGGTGGAGAACCAGCTGCAGCACTGGGTTGTGGGGGGAGGCTGGGAGTGGCCGGCAACTTCCAAAAGCAGCTTCCCTGCCCTGGGTGTTAATATCTCCCCATTAGTCTCGGACAATGGGCCACTTGCCCCTGTCTGATCTGACCTGTTAGTCTGTATCTTCGAGAACAGCAAAAAGTCCTGTGGCACCTTTTGACTAACAGAGATTTTGGAGCAAAAGCTTTCATGGGCAAAGACCCGCTTCATGCATCTGACGCTGTAAACCAGGTTAGTCTATGAGGTGCCACAGGACTTCTTGTGCTTCTCCAATGTCAAACAGGGGTCCCCAGAGCAGCCTAGAGAGTGGGCGGATGCAGAGGCACTGATGTCCCTTGTGTGGCAGGACAAGCTGTACAAATGGTGTTCCAGGGGCCAGACCAGCCCCACACAGGTGTCTCCTAGGCAGGGACCAGCCACCTGGGGCAAGTCTGTTCACGCTGTTCTGTTATCCCCTCTCCTTGTGCCACGCCTGGAGTGCCACAACCTGGCAGCAGCTCTTTCTGGAGTCCAGCCTGGTCTTGCCCTAGCAGCTGGGTGGTGGAGCAAATTGCTTAGTGGGGGACAGTTGACATCATGGATCCATTGAAGGTGTCCAGACCAGAGCTCTACAAGGCTGTCTGAGCCTTGGAAGACGTTTGGGAGCTCTAAGAGAAACGAGAAAAAGGAGGAAAGGAGAGGGAGAGAGATTTTTTTCACAACATCCTCGAGCAAAGAGTCCCACAGGCTGCCTTTGTGCCATGTGAAGAAACGCTTCCCTTGGGTTGTTGTAAATCTGCTCCTATACGAATGTGATTTGGTCATCGGCTAGTTCTTGTGCCATGGCAAGAAGTAAATAACTCTTCTGGATTATGTTTCTCCATTGAGTAGAGGATTGTGATTTGCTGATGTAAGGAACGTGAGATCCCACAACTCCCACACTGAGTGTCGGCATAAATTGTGATTTTACAACAATGTGTTTACAATAGACAAAATCTCATGGCTGACTTGCTACCCATCAGGCTTTGCCTGAAAGGTCTCACACATGCACCCTCTGCATTCGCATGCAGATGTCCTCTGGGAGACACATTCCTCCCAGCCTTCAGCAGCGTTGCGTTCCTGCTGCCACATTCCTTATGCGCACACACACAAACTTACACACACACAGACACACACACACACACATAGACACAGACACAGACACACACACACATACACAGAGCGCAGGGGCGGTCTGCCCTGGGGCAGGGCGGGGCCTGCAGTGCATGCGCACACGCGCAGACACACAGACACACACAGCGTGGAGGGGTCTGCCCTGGGGTGGTGAGGGGCCCGCAGTGCACGTGCACACACACACACACACACACACACACACACAGAGCGTGGGGGAGGTCTGCCTTGGGGCGGGGCGGGGCCTGCAGTGCATGCCCGCACGCGCACACAGACACACACACAGACACAGGACCGGGGGGTCTGCCCTGGGGCGGGTCGGGACCTGCAGTGCACGTGCACAAGCGCACACACACACACACACACACACACACAGAAACACACACAGACACAGAAACACCCCCCTAGACAGACACACCCACACACACAGAGACATACAGACAGAGCCACATACAGACACTCCCCACACACACATACCCCTGTGCTCCCAGCACAGCCGTGGGGGCGGGGCCTGGTGGGGGGCGGGGATGAGGGGAGCCACACCCACTGCCCCTCCCCCGCCCCACGTGTCTGGCTCCATCCCGGAGCCTGGTGCGGCCCTTCCCCCCCCCGGCTGCACCGGCGGCTCTGGGAGTTACGGGGGGGGGCGGGGGTAAATCCACGTGGAAGCGGGGGAGGCAGTTTGGGGAGTGAGTTCTGGTGGGGGGTGTGTGAGGTTTGGGATGTGAGTTCCAGTGGGGGGGGGCAGTTTGGGGCGTGAGTTCTGGTGGAGGGCGGTTTGGGGCTAGCGCTGCCCCCACCCCTAGGAAATCAGCCCTGCGCACACACACGTGAGCAGCTTTTGGAGCAAAACCCCCGTGGGGCTCGTCTCAGCTGGGAAACGGGTTCTGCCCACTGAGTTCGTCGCTGTCAGTCTCTCAGGTGCCACCGGACCACTCGCTGCCCCGTCTGAGTCCTTCCGCCCAGCTCGCGGGATGGAGCCGCAGGAGTCAGGAGAATCTGAGCCCCGATCCCTCCTGGCCCCGAGAGCGGCAGCAGCTCCGCACACATTTCAGGTGCCAGCTCAGACCTGCCCAGGGAATTTGAGCACCCGCTTCCATTTCCTGTTAATATCAGGTGCCCAAACCACCTAGGTCACTTGGACAATCTCTGCCTCAGTCACTCTCCCCAGACTCAGGGGCGCACAGTGGGGCTTAAAGCCACCGGTTCGCGCTCTCTCCGGCGTCTGGTGGCAGGGGGGACGTGGGCCTTCATTGCTCTACCCCATCCAAGCCAGGGCCCTAGCAGGGGTGGCCCTGGCTGCCCCTGGGGTAAGTAGTAATCTGGCCCTGTGGTCTGGGCAATGGGCTTGGGAGTGACGACTCCTGGCTTCTGGTCTCATCTCTGGCAGAGCAGTGGGGTGTAATGGTTAGAGCAGGCGGGAGTGGGAGTCAGAGCTCCTGGGCTCTCATTGCGGTTCTGAGACAAGAGTCTGAGCATCAGGAACCTGCTCCCCTGAGCCCTGGGGGTTGTCCCTGCCCTGACTCTGGGGTGTCTTCCTGGGACAAATCAGTCCTCCTGTTAGGCAAAAGAGGTCAAATAATTTACCAGGAGAGCGAATCTCAGAATGATATTAATTTAGAAAATACAGGTGAAGATGAGGGTGACGATGATACAACTTCCTACAAACCGCTTCTCTCAATGACTTTTGTTTGTTGCAGCCTGAGGCAGTGTTGTTTTCCTCTGGGGAATACGGCAAGAAATTTTGCCTGAGGGACTTGGTCCCAGAAGCCAGTGAATGTGATAAACACACCTGTTTCCTTCAGCACGTCCAGCACCAGCAGCAGCTGGGAGATGGAACTGCCCATCCTGAACAAGGTAGGGAAAAGGAGCCTTCAGCCCCCAACCATCCTCCCACTGCAATCCTCAGTGTTGTGCCCCACTCTGCAACGGGAGCCAAATCACCTCACTGGTTCCTTCATCTAAAATTTCCATATGTGTGTGTGGAGAACCTTCGTGTCTGTCTGTCTGTCTGTCTGTCTTGCATTCAGAATTTAGCTAATGTCGCTATCTGGGGTGAGGCCAAGCGCTGGATTTCAGGGCGTGGGGGTCATTGGCACAAGGTGAAGTTCTGGTCCCCTCATTCCATAGTGCCCAGCAGAGTGACAGATGAGCCCCACACCACCTCCCCCCCCCTGACGCCTGATTCTTTTTGTGGTGGTGATGTTGGTGTTCTTTCTTATCACAGGTCTCGTCTTTTCTCCACTCTGCTTCCCAGCCTTCCTCCTCCTCCTCCTCCTCATCCTCCTCCTCCTCCTCATTATTCACTATCTGTTGAGTGTAGCTGTTGTTTCGTAAGGTGTGTGCTGTTTGTGAATTTGAACACAGTCGGCTGGGTGGGCTCCATCTGATCTCTTCTCATCAGAATATCCACTCCTGAGTACAACCTCGGTACATGCTCCACAGGTGAAGCTCACTAATTTAGAGGTGGTCTCTCATAGCTGAATTTATCTGAGCCCTTTCGTTACACAATGGGGCTTTGTTAATTTATTGCATGGTCTCCTGTTTCTTAGGGGACTGTCTGGGTGACCAGAAGAGCACTGAAATTACCACTGAGCTTTCAATGACAAGAATCTCCCCGGACCTTATTCTCAGTGGTGAGTAAATTGTAGAATGCTGGGGCTGGAAGGGAACCCAGGAAGTCATTGAGTCCAGCCCCCTGCCTAAAGTAGGATCAACCCCAACTAAATCATCCCAGCCAGGACTTTGTCAAGATGGGACTAAAGAACTTCTTGATATGGAGGTTCCATCAACGCTCTCAGAAACACATTTCTGTGCTTCCCCACCCTGATTCCTAATATCCAACCTAGACTCCTTGTTCTACCATCTGTCACTACTGAGAACAGCCTCTCTCCACCCTCTTTTGAGCCCCGCTTCAGGAATTTGAAGGCTGCTATCAAATCCCCCCTCACTCTTCCCTTCTGCAAACTAAATAAGGCCAAATAATGAAAGAATTCGATCCAAATGGCAGCCAAGAAATAAAAGCATAGACCAAAATCCATTCTGGAAAAAGAATTAATCTATGTGGATGTTTTCTATACATAAACACTGAGAAAACATTTTGTGTTGGACATTTGAGTTCATACGGACTCTTGTGAACTGTAATTTGGGTTTTTGCTGCTTCAGTTTTTCATATTGATTCAGTGTGAAAACACACACTGGCATTTCCCACGGGATGCAAATTCCATTTCCCGGCCAGCTCTGCACTTAGTGCCATGGTCGTACTGAGCAAAGTCCTTCGTAATGTCAGTGAAGGTTCCCCAAAGGAGCTCTGAAGAGAGACACAAGATTTCTCACTGCTGTATGTTTAGAAAATATCATTCACAGCTGTTTGAAAAGGTTCTGTGATATGCACTGGGCGTAGCTCAGCCCCACCCTTTCCTTTGGTCCTGTGATTTCATGTTCTCTCTTTGTTCTCTTGGAGAGCGTGTGTCATTGAGAGTCAGAAGAACACAGTCTCCAGTTCTGGGCATTCACCCTCAGTGTGTCTCTTCTGTCACTCTGGTTCCCGCTAACTAGCTTACTATTATTTGCTGCAGTGCTGTGAGAGCCCCATAGTGAGGAAGTTAAGCGCAGGCAAAATCTTTAATTGTGTCTCATTTTAAATTCAACTCTATCATTTCACGGTCACACCTGCGATTATGAAGTTCCTTTTCAACAAATGAGCCTGAAGTAAAACATGTAGGAAATGTCTCCTGCATCATAGGATCTTTCTTGTAAAATTCTTTGTGTTACCGTCATAGGAGAAAGCTTCACACGTGGTGTAACTCGGAGACTCATAGGATTATAGAACATTAGAACTGGAAGGGACCTCGAGAGGTTGTTCCGTCCAGTCCCCTGCACTGCACAGACCGTCCCTGATAGATGTCTGTCTAACCTGCTCTTAAAGATCTCCAGGGATGGAGATTCCACAGCCCCTCCAGCTAATTTACTCCAGTGTTTAACCACCCTGACAGCTGGGAAATTTTTCCTAATGTCCAACCTAAACCTCCCTTGCTGTAGTTTAAGCCCGTTGCTCCTTGTCCTCATTGCAGCTCCCTTTACACCCCGGTGTTGTTACGATTTACACCACGTAAGGAGCTGGCCCTCGGTCTTGTCTCTTATGTGGACACAAACCAATGTATTGCAGAACTGGCTGTGAGGGAGGCAGGAATGATTTGGGTCGTTCACTAACACTGAAGGAAGAATAACGCTGTGCAGGGCAAAAAGGCCAAAGTCCCCCACTGCTTTCAGATTCCAGGGGGCTTCTCCATCGGAAAACGGTTTCCAGCGTGTTTCAGCTCCGCAGTGTCGGTTTGCTGGTGAGAGGTGTCACTGCAGGGGAATCCGGGCACTGGTGTGATTATTCGTATCATTAACATTCGAGTGAGAGGAGAATGTGCCCTCGTCTGAGAAATCGTATTTGGGGAAGTCGGCTGCGGTGACACTTTCACCCCCAGACTCTGCACTGACCCCCACACCGCACCCTCCGTCTGCCACCCTCCACCCCCTGCCCTGAGCTGCCCCAACCCTCCCAGACCCTCACACCCCGGCAGGGACCCCAAACACCTGTCCTAACGCCCCCCCCATCCTCTGTCCTGAGCCTGTTCCCCTCACACCATCCCCCTCCACCTTTGCCCTGAGACCCCCCCCAAAAGCAAACCCTGCTATGACATCTGCACCTCCAGCTCCTGCCTTCACCCCGACCCTCCGACCCCCCAAATCCTCTGCCTGACCCATCCCTGCCCTCACAGCCCTTCCCTTTTGATAATCATCTCCCTGGTGTACAACCACCCAGCACCTCCCACCCCCTGCCCTGAGTCCCCCCAACTCCTCTGACTTCTGCACCCCCATCCACTGCCCTTAACCACCACACACAACTAGACCTCCCCTGCAGCCTCCTTCCCTCACTGCAGGACCCTCTGCCGCCTGCCCTGGTCCCCCAACTTTCCCAGCTCCGCCTCCTCCTCCACCCACCTCTTCCCTTCCACCTTCCCCCACCCCAACACTCCCTCCCCGCCAGCCTTCAGCCACCCGCCTCCACCCCCACTGACATATCTTACAGAGCCCATGGGGAGCCCCCCAGGAGCCAGGGATGGGCATACAAGAGTACCTCAAACACACAGCTGTTACCTTCACCCCTGGGCTGCACCAGGCTGATCCACAACCATGGGCTCAGCCTACCGCACCATTCCTTCTCACCACGCCTTTCAGACCAGCGAGACAGCAGAGACGCAGAGCAGGAAATGCACTTTCCCACTGGAAGTGACACAACTTACACAGCGCCACATTCACTGAGGGAATTAGACACCCGTCAGGTCCAGCTCCATCCCATTCACACAGAACGGCCCCATCGAGAGCTGTTGGAAATGCAACAAACAGACAACACGGACTGGAAACACAGAGACAGAGACAAGCGGCTCTTCCATCAGATGAAAATGAAAACTCCGGGAAACTCACCTTCATATGGACAGGAGAAGACAGTGAACATCTCAACCCAGTGACAGTGAGGAGCCCAGAGAAACCTGACTTCAAAGAGACAGAACCGGAAAGTCAACCCCTTGAGCACACGAACCAAATGTCCCTGACTCTGCTTAAAGCCCTGAGCAAGGCCAGGTTAGTCACTATTATTTACAGAGAAATTTCAGCAAGTGTTAGTCAGAAGGGTCCCAACAGGAAGGAAACCAGGACAAACATTGTAATTTGCAGTCACATTTCTAATATGTCTCAGACCCAGTCTCTTTGTCCCCCTACAGATGACCTCTTCTGACAGCGACCCTGGAGGGAACCAGACCATCTCCGATGTGTTCGTCCTGGTGGGGTTCTCGTACCTTAACAAGCTGCAGATTCTTCTGTTTGTAGTGCTTCTGGTCATCTTCCTGCTTACCCTGACAGGGAACCTGCTGGTTATCCTGCTGATAAAGCTGAGCCCCTCCCTCCACACCCCCATGTATTTCTTCCTGGTGAACCTGTCTGCATCAGAAATCTGCTTCACCAGCAGTGTGGTCCCTCAGCTGCTGGCTCACCTCCTGGTGGAGGAAAAGACCATCTCCATTGCAGCTTGTGCAGCGGGGATGTACGTCAATGCCATTATGGCCCTCACACAATGCTGCCTTCTCGCAGCCATGGCCTACGACCGCTATGTGGCCATATGTCACCCCCTGCACTACACGACCATCATGAGCGGCCGGGTGTGTGCTATGCTGTCGGGGGCTTCATGGGCTGCTGGCATCTCGGTGGAAGTTCCTCTGACCATGTGGATCTTCAGCCTGCCCTTGTGTGGCTCCAACCGCATCCACCACTTCTTTTGCGACTTCCCACCAGTACTGAGTATGGCATGTGCCGACACGTCACAGATTAAGATTGTAGGTCTCATGGTAACAGTTCTGTTCATCATGTGCCCTTTCCTGTTGATACTCCTGTCCTACGTCCGCATTATTTCCACCATCGTAAAGCTGCCATCGGCGGAGGGAAGGCGTAAAGCCTTCTCTACCTGCTCTTCCCACCTCATGGTGGTGACTGTGTCCTATGGAACGGCCCTCATCACCTACCTGGTGCCCAACTTTGGCTCCACTACAGAGAGTGACCTATTGATTTCCCTGTTGAACACAATTGTCTCTCCAGTGTTGAACCCCATAATTTACACTCTGAGGAACAAAGAGGTGAAAGGAGCCTTGAGAAAAACTTTACAGAAGAGCAGCTTTTCACACCACTGGAGAAATTAGAGCATGAAAAGTTGAGTTAGTCAAAATTAGGCTGGGGGTCCCGGTGAAGGGAAATTGGGAAGTGAAACTCTTGTTGCCAATTTACCCCAAAATTTTAAATTTCTATATTTTTTTAAAATACGAAAGGTAGAACAATTTCCCTGGATTAATTATTTGTGGAAAAAAAGAAAGCCCAGAGGAATAGGTTTAGTTAAAGTATGGTCCTGATTTTTGACCGTCAAAACTGGAAATCTCAAAGGAAAACAAACTTCCAAGGCAAGATGTTTCATAGCAGGTACATCTCCGCCAGCTATGTCCTTCCCAGGTCAGATTATGTGAAGCTGTTTTCCTTACTACCCCCTTGCTCCTGACGATGAGATGTGGGGTGCTGACAGGGAAAGGTTTGGGGGGACATCCGATGCTGAGGACGTGTGACACAGAAGGAGGTAAGAATGGGTCGGCTGTAGCACCAGCAGTGTATTAGAAACAAGAGGAAGGCCAAGGATAGGGTAGGCTCATTGATCAGTGAAGAGGGAGGGACAATACCAAGAAAACTGGAAATGGCAGAGCTGCTTAATGACCTCTTTATTTTGGTCTTCACCAAGAAGTCGGATGGAGAAATGCCTGACGTGGTGAGTCCCAGTGGGGAGGGGGCAGGTTTAGAAAATAAAATAAAAAAAGAAGAAGGCAAAAATAACCTAGAAATGTTCCATGTCTGCAGGTCACCAGGACCTGATGAAATGCCTCCTAGAGTATTGGTGGAGCTCAAAGGGGAGGTATCTGAGCCTTTCGCTTTCATGGTTGAAAAGTCCTGGAAGTCTGGAGAGATTCCAGAAGACTGGAAAAGGGCAAAAATGTTCTCATTGACAAAAAAGGGAAATAAAAACAACTCAGGAAGTTACAGACCAGTTAGTTTAACTTCTGTGCCAGGAAAGATAATGGAGCAAATAATTAAGGAATTCATCTGGAAACATCTGAAAGGAAATAAGAGGCTGGGTAACAGCCAGCATGGATATGTAAAGTACAAATCATGTCCAACCAATCCGATAGCTTTCTGTGATAGGATAACAAGGCTTGTGGACAAGGGAGAAAGGGTGGATGTGGTGTACCTATGCTTTAGTAAGTCATTTGATATCGTCTGGCATATCCTTTTATCAATATACTAGGCAAATACAACTGAGATGGGGCTGCTGTAAGGTGGGTGCATAACTGGCTGTACAGCCATTCTCAGAGAGTCGTTATTAATGGGTCACAGCCCTGCTGGAAGGGCAGAACAAGGGGGGCTCTGCAGGGGTCTGTTTTGGGACAGGCTCTGCTCAGTATCTTCGGCGATGTGGATCTGG
>NW_027439169.1:12500-17196 GCF_033958435.1 Carettochelys insculpta
GGGGTTGACCTGGTGGCCGATTCGCTCCCCGGGCACCAGGTCAACCTCCGCTGCTTTCAGCGGGGGTTGACCTGGTGGCCCATTCGCTCCCCGGGCACCAGGTCAACCGCACCCTTTTTCGGCCGCCTTCGCCTCCAAATTTTTCCCCCCGTTTCCTTGCCCACTCCTCGGTCACTTCATACGCCCTCCCCCTTACATCCACCGTACGCAACACCTCCACCGGGCTTAATAGTCCACAACCGGGACCCAGGGCCTTCCCCGCTCTCAACAACCTCCACCCACGGTCCCCCTCCACCGGGCTTAATAGTCCACAACCGGGTCCCAGGGCCTTCCCCGCTCTCAACAACCTCCACCCACGGTCCCCCTCCACCGGGCTTAATAGTCCACAACCGAGACCCAGGGCCTTCCCCGCTCTCAACAACCTCCACCCACGGTCCCCCTCCACCGGGCTTAATAGTCCACAACCGGGTCCCAGGGCCTTCCCCGCTCTCAACAACCTCCACCCACGGTCCCCCTCCACCGGGCTTAATAGTCCACAACCGGGACCCAGGGCCTTCCCCGCTCTCAACAACCTCCACCCACGGTCCCCCTCCACCGGGCTTAATAGTCCACAACCGGGTCCCAGGGCCTTCCCCGCTCTCAACAACCTCCACCCACGGTCCCCCTCCACCGGGCTTAATAGTCCACAACCGAGACCCAGGGCCTTCCCCGCTCTCAACAACCTCCACCCACGGTCCCCCTCCACCGGGCTTAATAGTCCACAACCGGGTCCCAGGGCCTTCCCCGCTCTCAACAACCTCCACCCACGGTCCCCCTCCACCGGGCTTAATAGTCCACAACCGGGACCCAGGGCCTTCCCCGCTCTCAACAACCTCCACCCACGGTCCCCCTCCACCGGGCTTAATAGTCCACAACCGGGACCCAGGGCCTTCCCCGCTCTCAACAACCTCCCCCCACGGTCCCCCTCCACCGGGCTTAATAGTCCACAACCGAGACCCAGGGCCTTCCCCGCTCTCAACAACCTCCACCCACGGTCCCCCAAGACGCACGTTCCAAGCCTTAACCCTCAGACCATCCACCCCCCGGGCGGGACCCCACACCCACCTGACCCCAACTCACTCCCACCAAAAACACCACCACCGCCACCGCCTCAACGGCCTGCCCCACCCAGCACTCCCACACACACACCTGCCCCACCAACGCTCCACACACGCTTTCTTCCCTCTCCCCGACCCGACCCAAGCCATCGCACCGCACCGGGTGAGGGCCTAAGCTTCCTCGCCCGCCCCCCCGCCCCCGACACGCAGGCAGGCAGAGGGAAAGGCCTCAGCGCCCCCCAGGACCGTCGCGCCGCCTTGGCCTCACGGCTTCCCTGCTCCCGCACGGCAGACACACGCCCCGCTCTACCCCCGCTGGGGCCAAAAGCTGCCTACGGCACCTGGGATTCCCAGGCGGTCACCCATCCAGGTACTAGCCAGGCCCGGGACGGTTTACCTTCCGAGATCGGACGAGATCGGGGGCATTCGGTCCGGTATGGCCGTAGGCCCCCGCCTCCCCGGGCTTTAGCGTCAGCAGCCTGGCCTCAGTCAGCCGGGCCCAAACAATTAACCCGGAGGCCGGGCCGAGGGAAAACTTCCTCCGAGCCGGCCCAAGGGGAAGGGAGGACGAGGACGCCGGGCCCGGGAGGTGACAGGACGTGCACGTCAGACCCGGGAAGCTGTGCGCCCCGAGGTTAACCCCCGGGCCGGGGCGGGGAGAGAAAAATGTTCTAAGTCCGGTAGGGACAGCAGGTCAACCCCGGTCCGAGGCGGGGAGAGAAATTTTCCAAGTCCGGCAGGGACAGCAGGTCAACCCCGGCCGCCGTAGCAGAGGTTGACCTGGTGTCCGATTCGCTCCCCGGGCACCAGGTCAACCTCGGGCGCTTTAGCGGAGGTTGACCTGGTGTCCGATTCGCTCCCCGGGCACCAGGTCAACCTCGGGCGCCTTAGCAGAGGTTGACCTGGTGTCCGATTCGCTCCCCGGGCACCAGGTAAACCGTGGCCGCTTTCAGCGGAGGTTGACCTGGTGGCCGATCCCCTCCTCGGGCTCCAAGTCCGGCAGGGACAGCAGGTGAACCCCGGCCGCTTTAGCAGAGGTTGACCTGGTGTCCGATTCGCTCCCCGGGCACCAGGTAAACCGTGGCCGCTTTCAGCGGAGGTTGACCTGGTGGCCGATCCCCTCCTCGGGCTCCAAGTCCGGCAGGGACAGCAGGTCAACCCCGGCCGCTTTAGCAGAGGTTGACCTGGTGTCCGATTCGCTCCCCGGGCACCAGGTAAACCGTGGCCGCTTTCAGCGGAGGTTGACCTGGTGGCCGATCCCCTCCTCGGGCTCCAAGTCCGGCAGGGACAACAGGTCAACCCCGGTTCCGGGCGGGGAGAGAAAAATTTTCTAAGTCCGGCAGGGACAGCAGGTCAACCCCGGCCGCCGTAGCAGAGGTTGACCTGGTGTCCGATTCGCTCCCCGGGCACCAGGTCAACCTCGGGCGCCTTAGCAGAGGTTGACCTGGTGTCCGATTCGCTCCCCGGGCACCAGGTAAACCGTGGCCGCTTTCAGCGGAGGTTGACCTGGTGGCCGATCCCCTCCTCGGGCTCCAAGTCCGGCAGGGACAGCAGGTGAACCCCGGCCGCTTTAGCAGAGGTTGACCTGGTGTCCGATTCGCTCCCCGGGCACCAGGTAAACCGTGGCCGCTTTCAGCGGAGGTTGACCTGGTGGCCGATCCCCTCCTCGGGCTCCAAGTCCGGCACGGACAGCAGGTCAACCCCGGCCGCTTTAGCAGAGGTTGACCTGGTGTCCGATTCGCTCCCCGGGCACCAGGTAAACCGTGGCCGCTTTCAGCGGAGGTTGACCTGGTGGCCGATCCCCTCCTCGGGCTCCAAGTCCGGCAGGGACAGCAGGTCAACCCCGGCCGCTTTAGCAGAGGTTGACCTGGTGTCCGATTCGCTCCCCGGGCACCAGGTAAACCGTGGCCGCTTTCAGCGGAGGTTGACCTGGTGGCCGATCCCCTCCTCGGGCTCCAAGTCCGGCAGGGACAACAGGTCAACCCCGGTTCCGGGCGGGGAGAGAAAAATTTTCTAAGTCCGGCAGGGACAGCAGGTCAACCCCGGCCGCCGTAGCAGAGGTTGACCTGGTGTCCGATTCGCTCCCCGGGCACCAGGTCAACCTCGGGCGCCTTAGCAGAGGTTGACCTGGTGTCCGATTCGCTCCCCGGGCACCAGGTAAACCGTGGCCGCTTTCAGCGGAGGTTGACCTGGTGGCCGATCCCCTCCTCGGGCTCCAAGTCCGGCAGGGACAGCAGGTGAACCCCGGCCGCTTTAGCAGAGGTTGACCTGGTGTCCGATTCGCTCCCCGGGCACCAGGTAAACCGTGGCCGCTTTCAGCGGAGGTTGACCTGGTGGCCGATCCCCTCCTCGGGCTCCAAGTCCGGCACGGACAGCAGGTCAACCCCGGCCGCTTTAGCAGAGGTTGACCTGGTGTCCGATTCGCTCCCCGGGCACCAGGTAAACCGTGGCCGCTTTCAGCGGAGGTTGACCTGGTGGCCGATCCCCTCCTCGGGCTCCAAGTCCGGCAGGGACAGCAGGTCAACCCCGGCCGCTTCAGCTGAGGTTGACCTGGTGTCCGATTCGCTCCCCGGGCACCAGGTAAACCGTGGCCGCTTTCAGCGGAGGTTGACCTGGTGGCCGATCCCCTCCTGGGGCTCCAAGTCCGGCAGGGACAACAGGTCAACCCCGGTCCCAGGCGGGAGAGAAAAATTTTCTAAGTCCGGCAGGGACAACAGGTCAACCCCGGTTCCGAGCGGGAGAGAAAAATTTTCTAAGTCCGGCAGGGACAACAGGTCAACCCCGGTCCCAGGCGGCAGAGAAAAATTTTCTAAGTCCGGCAGGGACAACAGGTCAACCCCGGTCCCAGGCGGGAGAGAAAAAATTTCTAAGTCCGGCAGGGACAACAGGTCAACCCCGGTCCCAGGCTGGAGAGAAAAATTTTCTAAGTCCGGCAGGGACAGCAGGTCAACCCCGGCCGCTTTAGCAGAGGTTGACCTGGTGTCCGATTCGCTCCCCGGGCACCAGGTCAACCTCTGGCGCTTTAGCAGAGGTTGACCTGGTGTCAGATTCGCTCCCCGGGCACCAGGTCAACCTCGGTCGCTTTAGCAGAGGTTGACCTGGTGTCCGATTCGCTCCCCGGGCACCAGGTAAACCGTGGCCGCTTTCAGCGGAGGTTGACCTGGTGGCCGATCCCCTCCTGGGGCTCCAAGTCCGGCAGGGACAGCAGGTCAACCCCGGTCCCAGGCGGGGAGAGAAAAAATTTCTAAGTCCGGCAGGGACAACAGGTCAACCCCGGTCCCAGGCTGGAGAGAAAAATTTTCCAAGTCCGGCAGGGACAGCAGGTCAACCCCGGCCGCTTCAGCTGAGGTTGACCTGGTGTCCGATTCGCTCCCCGGGCACCAGGTAAACCGTGGCCGCTTTCAGCGGAGGTTTACCTGGTGGCCGATCCCCTCCTCGGGCTCCAAGTCCGGCAGGGACAACAGGTCAACCCCGGTCCCAGGCGGGAGAGAAAAATTTTCTAAGTCCGGCAGGGACAACAGGTCAACCCCGGTTCCGAGCGGGAGAGAAAAATTTTCTAAGTCCGGCAGGGACAACAGGTCAACCCCGGTCCCAGGCGG
>NW_027439170.1:0-2500 GCF_033958435.1 Carettochelys insculpta
CTCTGCTAAGGCGCCCGAGGTTGACCTGGTGCCCGGGGAGCGAATCGGACACCAGGTCAACCTCTGCTACGGCGGCCGGGGTTGACCTGCTGTCCCTGCCGGACTTAGAAAATTTTTCTCTCCCCGCCCGGAACCGGGGTTGACCTGTTGTCCCTGCCGGACTTGGAGCCCGAGGAGGGGATCGGCCACCAGGTCAACCTCCGCTGAAAGCGGCCACGGTTTACCTGGTGCCCGGGGAGCGAATCGGACACCAGGTCAACCTCTGCTAAAGCGGCCGGGGTTGACCTGCTGTCCCTGCCGGACTTGGAGCCCGAGGAGGGGATCGGCCACCAGGTCAACCTCCGCTGAAAGCGGCCACGGTTTACCTGGTGCCCGGGGAGCGAATCGGACACCAGGTCAACCTCTGCTAAAGCGGCCGGGGTTCACCTGCTGTCCCTGCCGGACTTGGAGCCCGAGGAGGGGATCGGCCACCAGGTCAACCTCCGCTGAAAGCGGCCACGGTTTACCTGGTGCCCGGGGAGCGAATCGGACACCAGGTCAACCTCTGCTAAGGCGCCCGAGGTTGACCTGGTGCCCGGGGAGCGAATCGGACACCAGGTCAACCTCCGCTAAAGCGCCCGAGGTTGACCTGGTGCCCGGGGAGCGAATCGGACACCAGGTCAACCTCTGCTACGGCGGCCGGGGTTGACCTGCTGTCCCTGCCGGACTTGGAAAATTTCTCTCCCCGCCTCGGACCGGGGTTGACCTGCTGTCCCTACCGGACTTAGAACATTTTTCTCTCCCCGCCCCGGCCCGGGGGTTAACCTCGGGGCGCACAGCTTCCCGGGTCTGACGTGCACGTCCTGTCACCTCCCGGGCCCGGCGTCCTCGTCCTCCCTTCCCCTTGGGCCGGCTCGGAGGAAGTTTTCCCTCGGCCCGGCCTCCGGGTTAATTGTTTGGGCCCGGCTGACTGAGGCCAGGCTGCTGACGCTAAAGCCCGGGGAGGCGGGGGCCTACGGCCATACCGGACCGAATGCCCCCGATCTCGTCCGATCTCGGAAGGTAAACCGTCCCGGGCCTGGCTAGTACCTGGATGGGTGACCGCCTGGGAATCCCAGGTGCCGTAGGCAGCTTTTGGCCCCAGCGGGGGTAGAGCGGGGCGTGTGTCTGCCGTGCGGGAGCAGGGAAGCCGTGAGGCCAAGGCGGCGCGACGGTCCTGGGGGGCGCTGAGGCCTTTCCCTCTGCCTGCCTGCGTGTCGGGGGCGGGGGGGCGGGCGAGGAAGCTTAGGCCCTCACCCGGTGCGGTGCGATGGCTTGGGTCGGGTCGGGGAGAGGGAAGAAAGCGTGTGTGGAGCGTTGGTGGGGCAGGTGTGTGTGTGGGAGTGCTGGGTGGGGCAGGCCGTTGAGGCGGTGGCGGTGGTGGTGTTTTTGGTGGGAGTGAGTTGGGGTCAGGTGGGTGTGGGGTCCCGCCCGGGGGGTGGATGGTCTGAGGGTTAAGGCTTGGAACGTGCGTCTTGGGGGACCGTGGGTGGAGGTTGTTGAGAGCGGGGAAGGCCCTGGGTCTCGGTTGTGGACTATTAAGCCCGGTGGAGGGGGACCGTGGGGGGAGGTTGTTGAGAGCGGGGAAGGCCCTGGGTCCCGGTTGTGGACTATTAAGCCCGGTGGAGGGGGACCGTGGGTGGAGGTTGTTGAGAGCGGGGAAGGCCCTGGGTCTCGGTTGTGGACTATTAAGCCCGGTGGAGGGGGACCGTGGGTGGAGGTTGTTGAGAGCGGGGAAGGCCCTGGGTCCCGGTTGTGGACTATTAAGCCCGGTGGAGGGGGACCGTGGGTGGAGGTTGTTGAGAGCGGGGAAGGCCCTGGGTCTCGGTTGTGGACTATTAAGCCCGGTGGAGGGGGACCGTGGGGGGAGGTTGTTGAGAGCGGGGAAGGCCCTGGGTCCCGGTTGTGGACTATTAAGCCCGGTGGAGGGGGACCGTGGGTGGAGGTTGTTGAGAGCGGGGAAGGCCCTGGGTCTCGGTTGTGGACTATTAAGCCCGGTGGAGGGGGACCGTGGGTGGAGGTTGTTGAGAGCGGGGAAGGCCCTGGGTCCCGGTTGTGGACTATTAAGCCCGGTGGAGGGGGACCGTGGGTGGAGGTTGTTGAGAGCGGGGAAGGCCCTGGGACCCGGTTGTGGACTATTAAGCCCGGTGGAGGGGGACCGTGGGTGGAGGTTGTTGAGAGCGGGGAAGGCCCTGGGTCTCGGTTGTGGACTATTAAGCCCGGTGGAGGGGGACCGTGGGTGGAGGTTGTTGAGAGCGGGGAAGGCCCTGGGACCCGGTTGTGGACTATTAAGCCCGGTGGAGGGGGACCGTGGGTGGAGGTTGTTGAGAGCGGGGAAGGCCCTGGGTCCCGGTTGTGGACTATTAAGCCCGGTGGAGGGGGACCGTGGGTGGAGGTTGTTGAGAGCGGGGAAGGCCCTGGGACCCGGTTGTGGACTATTAAGCCCGGTGGAGGGGGACCGTGGGTGGAGGTTGTTGAGAGC
>NW_027439170.1:15000-16812 GCF_033958435.1 Carettochelys insculpta
TGGCGGCTCGGACCGCCGACCCGCCCCGTCAAGGACGCAGCGCACGAGGGGGCCGTGGGACGGGCCCGCGCCCGTTGCCCGACGAGCCCCCGTGGGGTGGAAGGGGTCCCCCCCCTGCCGGGGAACGTCCCTCCAAGCACGGGTGCGGAAGAGAAGGAGGAGCAGGGTCCCAGGTCCGCCTGAACACCGGCGAGATCCCTGCCCGCCGCGGGAAGGGTGCCGGCCCGCGAAGGGCCCTCTCCGTCTCGTCCGCGAGCGCCCCATCGATCGGAAGGAGGAGCGGGGCCTCGCTCCCGGCGGCCGTCCCCGCGGACGTGCGCCGAGCCTCCCTCGAGAGCCCCCTCTCCGGAGGATCGGGCCCGAGACGACACCCCGAACCGCCGCAGACGTCCCCGCAGACGTCCGCCCGGGTCCCTCGTCCGAGTCCCCGGGAAGGGCCTTCACACGACGGTCGGTCTCTCTCACGTGTACGTCTCTAAAGGCTGGAGCCAGACAAGCCTTCTCTTACTATTCTCCCGGTACCTGTCGTAACCTTATACGTGAAAAGTCCCCCAGCGGCAACAGGCGGGAACGACTCACAAAAGCGGCCGACCGCCTGGAACTCTAGGTCGGCTGCACGGGTCAAATTCAACCCCATTCGGACTTCCAGAGCTCAGCCGGCCACCAGGTCAACCTCGCTGAAAGCGCCAGAGGTTGACCTGGTGTCCGGGGACCGAATCGGACACCAGGTCAACCTCCGCTAAAGCGGCCGGGGTTGACCTGTTGTCCCTGCCGGACTTAGAAAATTTTTCTCTCCAGCCCGGGACCGGGGTTGACCTGTTGTCCCTGCCGGACTTAGAAATTTTTTCTCTCCCGCCTGGGACCGGGGTTGACCTGTTGTCCCTGCCGGACTTAGAAATTTTTTCTCTCCAGCCTGGGACCGGGGTTGACCTGTTGTCCCTGCCGGACTTAGAAAATTTTTCTCTGCCGCCTGGGACCGGGGTTGACCTGTTGTCCCTGCCGGACTTAGAAATTTTTTCTCTCCCGCCTGGGACCGGGGTTGACCTGTTGTCCCTGCCGGACTTAGAAATTTTTTCTCTCCAGCCCGGGACCGGGGTTGACCTGTTGTCCCTGCCGGACTTAGAAAATTTTTCTCTCCAGCCCGGGACCGGGGTTGACCTGTTGTCCCTGCCGGACTTAGAAAATTTTTCTCTTCCCCGCCTGGACCGGGGTTGACCTGTTGTCCCTGCCGGACTTAGAAATTTTTCTCTCCAGCCTGGGACGGGGTTGACCTGTTGTCCCTGCCGGACTTAGAAATTTTCTTCTCTGCCGCCTGGGACCGGGGTTGACCTGTTGTCCCTGCCGGACTTAGAAAATTTTTCTCTGCCGCCTGGGACCGGGGTTGACCTGTTGTCCCTGCCGGACTTAGAAATTTTTTCTCTGCCGCCTGGGACCGGGGTTGACCTGTTGTCCCTGCCGGACTTAGAAATTTTTTCTCTGCCGCCTGGGACCGGGGTTGACTGTTGTCCCTGCCGGACTTAGAAATTTTTTCTCTGCCGCCTGGGACCGGGGTTGACCTGTTGTCCCTGCCGGACTTAGAAATTTTTTCTCTGCCGCCTGGACCGGGGTTGACCTGTTGTCCCTGCCGGACTTAGAAATTTTTTCTCTCCCGCCTGGGACCGGGTTGACCTGTTGTCCGTGCCGGACTTAGAAATTTTTCTCTGCCCGCCTGGGACCGGGGTTGACCTGTTGTCCCTGCCGGACTTAGAAATTTTTTCTCTGCCGGCCTTGGGACGGGGTTGACCTGTTGTCCCTGCCGGACTTAGAAAATTT
>NW_027439171.1:10000-15113 GCF_033958435.1 Carettochelys insculpta
CCCTGCCGGACTTAGAAAATTTTTCTCTGCCGCCTGGGACCGGGGTTGACCTGTTGTCCCTGCCGGACTTAGAAAATTTTTCTCTCCCGCCTGGGACCGGGGTTGACCTGTTGTCCCTGCCGGACTTAGAAATTTTTTCTCTGCCGCCTGGGACCGGGGTTGACCTGTTGTCCCTGCCGGACTTAGAAATTTTTTCTCTGCCGCCTGGGACCGGGGTTGACCTGTTGTCCCTGCCGGACTTAGAAATTTTTTCTCTGCCGCCTGGGACCGGGGTTGACCTGTTGTCCCTGCCGGACTTAGAAATTTTTTCTCTCCAGCCTGGGACCGGGGTTGACCTGTTGTCCCTGCCGGACTTAGAAATTTTTTCTCTCCCGCCCGGTACCGGGGTTGACCTGTTGTCCCTGCCGGACTTAGAAATTTTTTCTCTGCCGCCTGGGACCGGGGTTGACCTGTTGTCCCTGCCGGACTTAGAAAATTTTTCTCTCCCGCCTGGGACCGGGGTTGACCTGTTGTCCCTGCCGGACTTAGAAATTTTTTCTCTGCCGCCTGGGACCGGGGTTGACCTGTTGTCCCTGCCGGACTTAGAAAATTTTTCTCTCCCGCCCGGGACCGGGGTTGACCTGTTGTCCCTGCCGGACTTAGAAATTTTTTCTCTGCCGCCTGGGACCGGGGTTGACCTGTTGTCCCTGCCGGACTTAGAAATTTTTTCTCTCCCGCCCGGTACCGGGGTTGACCTGTTGTCCCTGCCGGACTTAGAAATTTTTTCTCTGCCGCCTGGGACCGGGGTTGACCTGTTGTCCCTGCCGGACTTAGAAAATTTTTCTCTCCCGCTCGGAACCGGGGTTGACCTGTTGTCCCTGCCGGACTTAGAAAATTTTTCTCTCCCGCCTGGGACCGGGGTTGACCTGTTGTCCCTGCCGGACTTGGAGCCCGAGGAGGGGATCGGCCACCAGGTAAACCTCCGCTGAAAGCGGCCACGGTTTACCTGGTGCCCGGGGAGCGAATCGGACACCAGGTCAACCTCAGCTGAAGCGGCCGGGGTTGACCTGCTGTCCCTGCCGGACTTGGAAAATTTTTCTCTCCAGCCTGGGACCGGGGTTGACCTGTTGTCCCTGCCGGACTTAGAAATTTTTTCTCTCCCCGCCTGGGACCGGGGTTGACCTGCTGTCCCTGCCGGACTTGGAGCCCCAGGAGGGGATCGGCCACCAGGTCAACCTCCGCTGAAAGCGGCCACGGTTTACCTGGTGCCCGGGGAGCGAATCGGACACCAGGTCAACCTCTGCTAAAGCGACCGAGGTTGACCTGGTGCCCGGGGAGCGAATCTGACACCAGGTCAACCTCTGCTAAAGCGCCAGAGGTTGACCTGGTGCCCGGGGAGCGAATCGGACACCAGGTCAACCTCTGCTAAAGCGGCCGGGGTTGACCTGCTGTCCCTGCCGGACTTAGAAAATTTTTCTCTCCAGCCTGGGACCGGGGTTGACCTGTTGTCCCTGCCGGACTTAGAAATTTTTTCTCTCCCGCCTGGGACCGGGGTTGACCTGTTGTCCCTGCCGGACTTAGAAAATTTTTCTCTGCCGCCTGGGACCGGGGTTGACCTGTTGTCCCTGCCGGACTTAGAAAATTTTTCTCTCCCGCTCGGAACCGGGGTTGACCTGTTGTCCCTGCCGGACTTAGAAAATTTTTCTCTCCCGCCTGGGACCGGGGTTGACCTGTTGTCCCTGCCGGACTTGGAGCCCCAGGAGGGGATCGGCCACCAGGTCAACCTCCGCTGAAAGCGGCCACGGTTTACCTGGTGCCCGGGGAGCGAATCGGACACCAGGTCAACCTCAGCTGAAGCGGCCGGGGTTGACCTGCTGTCCCTGCCGGACTTGGAGCCCGAGGAGGGGATCGGCCACCAGGTCAACCTCCGCTGAAAGCGGCCACGGTTTACCTGGTGCCCGGGGAGCGAATCGGACACCAGGTCAACCTCTGCTAAAGCGGCCGGGGTTGACCTGCTGTCCGTGCCGGACTTGGAGCCCGAGGAGGGGATCGGCCACCAGGTCAACCTCCGCTGAAAGCGGCCACGGTTTACCTGGTGCCCGGGGAGCGAATCGGACACCAGGTCAACCTCTGCTAAAGCGGCCGGGGTTCACCTGCTGTCCCTGCCGGACTTGGAGCCCGAGGAGGGGATCGGCCACCAGGTCAACCTCCGCTGAAAGCGGCCACGGTTTACCTGGTGCCCGGGGAGCGAATCGGACACCAGGTCAACCTCTGCTAAGGCGCCCGAGGTTGACCTGGTGCCCGGGGAGCGAATCGGACACCAGGTCAACCTCTGCTACGGCGGCCGGGGTTGACCTGCTGTCCCTGCCGGACTTAGAAAATTTTTCTCTCCCCGCCCGGAACCGGGGTTGACCTGTTGTCCCTGCCGGACTTGGAGCCCGAGGAGGGGATCGGCCACCAGGTCAACCTCCGCTGAAAGCGGCCACGGTTTACCTGGTGCCCGGGGAGCGAATCGGACACCAGGTCAACCTCTGCTAAAGCGGCCGGGGTTGACCTGCTGTCCCTGCCGGACTTGGAGCCCGAGGAGGGGATCGGCCACCAGGTCAACCTCCGCTGAAAGCGGCCACGGTTTACCTGGTGCCCGGGGAGCGAATCGGACACCAGGTCAACCTCTGCTAAAGCGGCCGGGGTTGACCTGCTGTCCGTGCCGGACTTGGAGCCCGAGGAGGGGATCGGCCACCAGGTCAACCTCCGCTGAAAGCGGCCACGGTTTACCTGGTGCCCGGGGAGCGAATCGGACACCAGGTCAACCTCTGCTAAAGCGGCCGGGGTTCACCTGCTGTCCCTGCCGGACTTGGAGCCCGAGGAGGGGATCGGCCACCAGGTCAACCTCCGCTGAAAGCGGCCACGGTTTACCTGGTGCCCGGGGAGCGAATCGGACACCAGGTCAACCTCTGCTAAGGCGCCCGAGGTTGACCTGGTGCCCGGGGAGCGAATCGGACACCAGGTCAACCTCTGCTACGGCGGCCGGGGTTGACCTGCTGTCCCTGCCGGACTTAGAAAATTTTTCTCTCCCCGCCCGGAACCGGGGTTGACCTGTTGTCCCTGCCGGACTTGGAGCCCGAGGAGGGGATCGGCCACCAGGTCAACCTCCGCTGAAAGCGGCCACGGTTTACCTGGTGCCCGGGGAGCGAATCGGACACCAGGTCAACCTCTGCTAAAGCGGCCGGGGTTGACCTGCTGTCCCTGCCGGACTTGGAGCCCGAGGAGGGGATCGGCCACCAGGTCAACCTCCGCTGAAAGCGGCCACGGTTTACCTGGTGCCCGGGGAGCGAATCGGACACCAGGTCAACCTCTGCTAAAGCGGCCGGGGTTCACCTGCTGTCCCTGCCGGACTTGGAGCCCGAGGAGGGGATCGGCCACCAGGTCAACCTCCGCTGAAAGCGGCCACGGTTTACCTGGTGCCCGGGGAGCGAATCGGACACCAGGTCAACCTCTGCTAAGGCGCCCGAGGTTGACCTGGTGCCCGGGGAGCGAATCGGACACCAGGTCAACCTCCGCTAAAGCGCCCGAGGTTGACCTGGTGCCCGGGGAGCGAATCGGACACCAGGTCAACCTCTGCTACGGCGGCCGGGGTTGACCTGCTGTCCCTGCCGGACTTGGAAAATTTCTCTCCCCGCCTCGGACCGGGGTTGACCTGCTGTCCCTACCGGACTTAGAACATTTTTCTCTCCCCGCCCCGGCCCGGGGGTTAACCTCGGGGCGCACAGCTTCCCGGGTCTGACGTGCACGTCCTGTCACCTCCCGGGCCCGGCGTCCTCGTCCTCCCTTCCCCTTGGGCCGGCTCGGAGGAAGTTTTCCCTCGGCCCGGCCTCCGGGTTAATTGTTTGGGCCCGGCTGACTGAGGCCAGGCTGCTGACGCTAAAGCCCGGGGAGGCGGGGGCCTACGGCCATACCGGACCGAATGCCCCCGATCTCGTCCGATCTCGGAAGGTAAACCGTCCCGGGCCTGGCTAGTACCTGGATGGGTGACCGCCTGGGAATCCCAGGTGCCGTAGGCAGCTTTTGGCCCCAGCGGGGGTAGAGCGGGGCGTGTGTCTGCCGTGCGGGAGCAGGGAAGCCGTGAGGCCAAGGCGGCGCGACGGTCCTGGGGGGCGCTGAGGCCTTTCCCTCTGCCTGCCTGCGTGTCGGGGGCGGGGGGGCGGGCGAGGAAGCTTAGGCCCTCACCCGGTGCGGTGCGATGGCTTGGGTCGGGTCGGGGAGAGGGAAGAAAGCGTGTGTGGAGCGTTGGTGGGGCAGGTGTGTGTGTGGGAGTGCTGGGTGGGGCAGGCCGTTGAGGCGGTGGCGGTGGTGGTGTTTTTGGTGGGAGTGAGTTGGGGTCAGGTGGGTGTGGGGTCCCGCCCGGGGGGTGGATGGTCTGAGGGTTAAGGCTTGGAACGTGCGTCTTGGGGGACCGTGGGTGGAGGTTGTTGAGAGCGGGGAAGGCCCTGGGTATCGGTTGGGGGCTATTAAGCCCGGTGGAGGGGGACCGTGGTGGAGGTGGTTGAGAGCGGGGAAGGCCCTGGGTCTCGGTTGTGGACTATTAAGCCCGGTGGAGGGGGACCGTGGGTGGAGGTTGTTGAGAGCGGGGAAGGCCCTGGGTCTCGGTTGTGGACTATTAAGCCCGTGGAGGGGACCGTGGTGGAGGTTGTTTGAGCGGGGAAGGCCCTGGGTCTCGGTTGTGGACTATTAAGCCCGGTGGAGGGGACCGTGGGTGGAGGTTGTTGAGAGCGGGGAAGGCCCTGGGTCTCGGTTGTGGACTATTAAGCCCGGTGGAGGGGGACCGTGGGTGGAGGTTGTTGAGAGCGGGGAAGGCCCTGGGTCTCGGTTGTGGACTATTAAGCCCGGTGGAGGGGACCGTGGGTGGAGGTTGTTGAGAGCGGGAAGGCCCTGGGTCTCGGTTGTGGACTATTAAGCCCGGTGGAGGGGGGACCGTGGGTGGAGGTGGTTGAGAGCGGGGAAGGCCCTGGGTCTCGGTTGTGGACTATTAAGCCCGGTGGAGGGGGACCGTGGGTGGAGGTTGTAGAGAGGCGGGAAGGCCCTGGGTCTCGGTTGTGGACTATTAAGCCCGTGGAGGGGGACCGTGGTGGAGGTG
>NC_014048.1:0-16439 GCF_033958435.1 Carettochelys insculpta
GTTATTGTAGCTTATTACATAAAGCATGGCACTGAAGTTGCCAAGACGGATATTACACAATCCCAAAAACACAAAGATTTGGTCCTAACCTTACTGTTATTTTTCGCTAAAATTACACATGCAAGCATCTACGCACCAGTGAGCACGCCCAAACAGTCAACAAGACATGCCGGAGCAGGTATCAGGCACACCAAGAAAGCCCAAAACACCAAGCCATGCCACACCCACAAGGGTCATCAGCAGTGACAAATCTTAAGCTATAAGCGAAAGCTTGACTTAGCTACAGCAAACAGAGCTGGTCAATCCTGTGCCAGCCACCGCGGTTAAACAGGAAGCTCAAATTAACAGCCAAACGGCGTAAAATGTGGCTAAATTTAAATCAACAAAATTTAAGGCAAACCCAACACCTAATCGTTAAAAACAGGTCAAAATTACCACAATATGAAAATAACCTTAATTACTTAGATACATTTGAACCCACGATCGCTAAGACACAAACTGGGATTAGATACCCCACTATGCTTAGCCCTAAACCTAGGCACTTACAAAACAAAAATGCCCGCCAGAGAATTACGAGCAAAAAGCTTAAAACTCTAAGGACTTGGCGGTACCTCAAACCCCCCTAGAGGAGCCTGTTCTATAATCGATAATCCACGATTCACCTCACCATCCTTTGCCTAATACAGCCTATATACCGCCGTCACAGCTTACCCTATGAAGACATAAAAGTAAGCCCAACAGCTACATCCAGCTAAAAAGTCAGGTCAAGGTGTAGCTTACTAGGATGGAAGAAATGGGCTACATTTTCTTACCAAAGAAATACCAACGGATATGAACTTTGAAACAAGTCTTAACAAAGCCGGATTTAGCAGTAAATTGAAAGCAGAGAGTTCAATTTAAGATAGGCTCTGAGGTATGTACACACCGCCCGTCACCCTCCTCAACAAACAACCAACAAACGTAAATAACACCCCAAAAAATAATAAGATGAGGCAAGTCGTAACAAGGTAAGTGTACCGGAAGGTGTACTTGGAACCCCAAAATATAGCTTAATTAAAAAGCGCTCAGCCTACGCCTGAAAACTGTCTATTAAATAAGACTATTTTGAATCAATCCACCTAGCTCAACCAATCAACCAAAACACAACAAACTAAATTATACTACCTACTAAACAACTAAAACATTAGCACCCTTATAAACCTTAGTATAGGAGATAGAAAAGATTACTCACTGAAGCTATAGAGACAGTACCGCAAGGGAAAAATGAAAGACTAAAGCAAAAAAAAGCAAAGATTAATCCTTGTACCTCTTGCATTATGATTTAGCCAGCAATACCTAAGCAAAGAGAACTAAAGTCTAAAACCCCGAAACTAAGTGAGCTACTTAAAGGCAGCTAACATCTAACCTAAAACTATAATCATCTCTGTGGCAAAAGAGTGACAAGACCCTTAAGTAGAGGTGAAAAACCTAACGAACTCAGTGATAGCTGGTTGCTCAATAAATGAGTATAAGCTCAACCCTAAACAATTCAAAAAACAACTAAAAGTTTATAAGAAAAATTTAGGAGCCATTCAATTAGGGTACAGCCAAATTGAAACAGGAAAAACCTAAAATAAAGGACAAGACACCAAACTAAAATTAAACGTAGGCCCTAAAGCAGCCACCACCAAAAGAAAGCGTCAAAGCTCCACCCTTAAAAATATAAACAATAATCAACTCCTTAAACAACACTGAGCCATTCTACTAAAATAGAAGAACTTATGCTAAAATGAGTAACAAGAAGACAAACTTCTCTTTTACGCCAGTCTAAATCAGAATAGATAAACTACTGATTATTAACAGTCATCATAAAAACAATAACACTAAACATAACATATAATACAAACTGTTAACCCGACACAGGAACGTTAAAATAAGAAAGATTAAAATCTGTAAAAGGAACTAAGCAAACAAAGAGCCCGACTGTTTACCAAAAACATAGCCCCTAGCAACAATAAGTATAGGGTGATGCCTGCCCAGTGACACAGTTTCAACGGCCATGGTATCCTGACCGTGCGAAGGTAGCATAATCACTTGTCTCTTAAATAGGGACTGGAATGAATGGCTAAACGAGGCCCTACCTGTCTCTCACAAATAATCAGTGAAATTGGTATTCTCGTGCAAAAGCGAGAATAATAATATAAGACGAGAAGACCCTGTGGAACTTAAAGTTATAGCCAGTCAAGCACACAACATTAATCACCCTAAACCCCCTTAAACCTGGCTAAAACTTTAGGTTGGGGAGACCTTGGAGTAAAACAAAACCTCCAAAAAGAACCTAGTTCTTACTTAGATCAACAACTCAAAGTGCTAACAGCAAAACGATCCAATTATTGATCAACGGAACAAGCTACCCCAGGGATAACAGCGCAATCTCATTCTAGAGTCCCTATCGACAATGAGGTTTACGACCTCGATGTTGGATCAGGACATCCTAATGGTGCAGCAGCTATTAAGGGTTCGTTTGTTCAACGATTAATAGTCCTACGTGATCTGAGTTCAGACCGGAGCAATCCAGGTCGGTTTCTATCTATAACTTAGTCTTTTCCAGTACGAAAGGACAAAAAAGACAAGGTCCATATTAAAAACAAACCTTACCCCAAAGCCAATGAATCAAACTCAACTGGCAATGGGAAAACCACAAAGCCCGAAAAAAGGGCTTTTTTTGCCTTGGGGTGGCAGAGACTGGTTTTAATGTAGATTGGCCTAAGCCCTTTCCTTCAAGGGTTCAATTCCCTTCCCCAAAAATGAAATCACTACTAAACTCTACCGTTCCTTTAATATACATAATAACAATCCTAATCGCCGTGGCTTTCTTTACCCTAACTGAACGAAAAGTCCTAGGATATATACAACTACGCAAAGGACCAAACCTAGTAGGGCCATACGGCATCTTACAACCAGTAACCGACGGTGTAAAACTACTTATAAAAGAACCAATCCACCCACTAAAATCCTCACAAGTACTATTCATGTTAGCCCCAACCATAGCCCTTCTACTAGCCCTCTCAATCTGAATACCACTACCCATACCATTCCCACTAACCAACATTAACTTAGGCCTTCTATTTATAATAGCACTCTCCAGCCTAATAGTATACTCAATCTTATGATCAGGATGAGCCTCAAACTCAAAATACGCTCTAATAGGCGGACTACGAGCAGTTGCCCAAACCATCTCATATGAAGTAACACTAGGAATTATCCTACTATCAATAACCCTCTTCTCAGGAGGATTTAACCTCCAAATATTCACAACAACCCAAGAACCCTTATATCTAATTTTCTCATCATGACCCTTAGCAATAATATGATTCACATCAACATTAGCAGAAACAAATCGCTTACCATTCGATCTCACAGAAAGCGAATCAGAATTAGTATCCGGATTCAACGTAGAATATTCAGCCACCCCATTCGCCCTAATCTACCTAGCAGAATACTCCAACATCCTAATAATAAATACCCTATCAGTAACACTATTCATCAGCCCATCAACCACCACTCCAGAACTATTCACAATTCTACTAATCCTAAAAACTCTCCTACTATCTTCAAGCTTCTTATGAATCCGAGCTTCCTACCCACGCTTTCGATACGACCAACTAATACATCTTCTATGAAAAAACTTCCTACCAATTACCCTAGCAATATGCCTTTGACATATATCACTACTAATCACCTTCTCAGGAGTACCACCAATATTATAGGACACGTGCCTGAAACCAAAAGGATCACCTTGATAGGGTGAATAATAGAGGCTAAAACCCTCTCGTTTCCTAGAATAGTAGACCCTGAATCTACTCAAAAGAGACCAAACCTCTTTGTACTACCTTATACTATATTCTAGTAAAGTCAGCTAACCAAGCTCTTGGGCCCATACCCCAAAAATGTCGGTTTAACCCCCTCCTCTACTAATGTCTCCCTATGCGAACACCATCATAATTACAAGCCTAATCATAGGCCCCCTATTAACAATATCCAGCAACCATTGAATCCTAGCTTGAATAGGACTAGAAATAAGCACACTAGCGATCATCCCTCTTATCGGCCCAGCAACACCACCCACGAGCAACCGAAGCTGCCACAAAATATTTCCTAACACAAGCAACCGCCTCAACCTTACTATTATTCTCCATCCTAATTATGCTTGAAACCATGGACAATGAAACATCACCTGCTCCCCAGACACTTACGCATCAATCATATTAACCGCAGCCCTATCAATCAAACTAGGAATTGTCCCTTTCCATTTCTGACTGCCGGAAGTACTCCAAGGATCACCAATAACAACAGCATTAATTTTAACCACATGACAAAAATTAGCCCCAATATCATTAATACTACAAACTTTCAACTCTCTAAACCACAATACCCTTCTAACACTAGGACTACTTTCAATCATGATAGGAGGATGGGGAGGACTTAACCAAACTCAACTACGAAAAACCACAGCATTCTCATCAATTACTAACCTAGACTGAATAGCCCTAATACTAACCACATCACCAAAACTAACCTTACTAATACTACTAACATATATCATCACAACATCCTCAACATTTCTGATCATTATAATGCTAGAGACCAATAACATCTCAACAATAATACTATCTCCAACTAAAACCCCAATCCTAAACTCCATAATTATACTAACACTAATATCATCAGCAGGCTTACCCCCACTAACAGGATTTATGCCAAAATGACTAATCATAAAATCACTAACCGAAAACGACATAATACCAATTGCCATACTGGCATCAATCCTATCACTACTAACCCTTTTCTTCTACTTACGCCTCTCATACTACTCAACAATCACTCTAACACCAAACCTAACTCTTATTCACCCTCAATGACGACACAAAACAAAACAAATCTCAATCACATCGCCCACATTCACCCTATCCACAATGCTCCTACCAATCACACCAACTCTACTAACATGCATCTAGAAACTTAGGTTAAATAAAACCAAGGGCCTTCAAACCCCTAAAAAAGAGATAGAACCTCTTAGCTTCTATTAAGACCTACAGGACCTTCCCCCATATCTAATGAATGCAACTCAAACACTTTAATTAAGCTAAGGCCTTACTAGACAAATGGGTCTCGATCCCACAAACATTTTAGTTAACAGCTAAACACCCAATCCAGAGGGTTTCTGTCTAAATTACCACTACCAATAAAACAAAACCCAGACACATATCAAAAGTGGATCTTCAAATTTGCAATTTGACGTGAACTTCACTACAGGGCTTGGTAAAAAGAGGACTCCAACCTCCCTAAAAAAGTTTACAGCTTTCCACCTAATTCTCGGCCATTTTACCTGTGAACTGAACTCGATGATTATTTTCCACAAACCACAAAGACATCGGAACCTTGTACCTAATATTCGGAGCCTGAGCAGCAATAGTAGGAACAGGACTAAGCCTAGCAATTCGTATAGACCTAACTCAACCAGGCACTCTCTTAGAAGACGACCAAGTCTTCAACGTTTTAGTTACAGCCCATGCTTTTGTTATAATCTTCTTTGTAGTCATACCTATCATAATTGGAGGCTTCGGAAACTGACTTCTACCACTAATAATCGGAGCCCCAGATATAGCATTCCCACGAATAAACAACATAAGCTTTTGACTCCTACCACCATCCCTCCTATTACTCCTAGCCTCCTCAGGAATTGAATCCGGAGCTGGAACAGGATGAACTGTATATCCTCCCTTAGCAGGAAACCTAGCACATGCCGGAGCATCTGTAGACCTAACAATCTTCTCCCTACACCTAGCAGGAGTATCATCAATTCTAGGCGCTATTAACTTTATCACAACCGCAATCAACATAAAACCCCCTGCCATAACCCAATACCAGACCCCCTTATTCGTATGATCCGTAATAATCACTGCCATCCTACTATTACTATCCCTACCAGTTCTAGCTGCCGGCATTACCATACTATTAACAGACCGAAACCTAAACACAACATTCTTCGACCCATCAGGCGGAGGCGACCCAATTCTATACCAACACCTATTCTGATTCTTCGGCCACCCCGAAGTATACATTTTGATCCTTCCAGGATTCGGCATAATTTCCCATGTCGTCACATACTACGCAAATAAAAAAGAACCATTCGGCTACATAGGCATAGTATGAGCAATAATATCCATCGGCTTCCTGGGATTCATTGTATGAGCTCACCACATATTTACTGTAGGCATAGACGTTGATACACGAGCATACTTTACATCCGCAACAATAATCATCGCAATCCCAACTGGAGTAAAAGTATTCAGCTGACTAGCTACCCTCCACGGAGGAATAATTAAATGAGAAGCCCCAATATTATGAGCCCTAGGCTTCATCTTCCTATTCACCATTGGAGGCCTAACAGGAATCGTACTAGCTAACTCCTCCCTAGATATTGTACTACATGACACCTATTATGTAGTCGCACACTTCCACTACGTCCTATCAATAGGAGCAGTATTCGCCATTATAGCCGGATTCACACACTGATTCCCACTATTCACCGGATACACCCTCAACCAAACATGAACAAAAATCCACTTCGGAGTTATATTTGTAGGCGTAAACATAACCTTCTTCCCCCAACACTTCCTAGGATTAGCAGGAATACCACGACGATACTCAGATTATCCAGACGCATATACAATATGAAACACCATTTCATCCTTCGGTTCCCTAATTTCCATACTCGCCGTAGCAATAATAATATTCATCATCTGAGAAGCATTCACTTCAAAACGAAAAATCACAAAAATCGAATTAATCCATACAAACGTAGAATGACTACACGGATGTCCCCCACCATCTCACACCTACGAAGAACCAGCCTACGTACAAACCCAAGAAAGGAAGGAATCGAACCCCCTAAAACTAGTTTCAAGCCAGTCACATTAACCTACATGTTTCTTTCTTGAGACGTTAGTAAATCAATTACATAATCTTGTCAAGATTAAATAAAAGGTTTAAACCCTTTACGACTCAATGGCTCACCCCCTACAACTTGGATTCCAAGACGCTATATCTCCCATCATAGAAGAACTTCTACATTTTCATGACCATACCCTAATAATCGCCCTACTAATCAGCATTATAGTCCTATATACTATCACAACAATAATAACAACAAAACTAACATACACCAACACCACTACAGCTCAAGAAGTAGAAATCATCTGAACAATCCTACCAGCCATCGTACTAATTACCATCGCACTCCCGTCACTACAAGTACTTTATCTAATAGACGAAATTAATAACCCACACCTAACCATTAAAGCTATAGGACACCAATGATACTGAACATACGAATACTCAGACTACGAAAACCTAGAATTTGACTCATATATAATCCCAACCGAAAACCTACAAAACGGACACTTACGGCTCCTAGAAGTTGATCATCGAATAATCCTACCAATAGAATCCCCAATTCGAATACTCATCTCAGCCGAAGACGTCCTACACTCATGAGCAGTCTCATCCATAGGAGTAAAAACAGATGCTGTCCCAGGGCGCTTTAATCAAACCACATTCCTAGTAACACGACCAGGCATCTTCTACGGACAATGCTACGAAATCTGTGGAGCCAACCACAGCTTCATGCCAATCGTGGTAGAAGCTATCCCACTAGAACACTTTGAAAACTGATCCTCCACTGCCATATAACACTACAGAAGCTAATAAGGAATAGCACTAACCTTTTAAGTTAGAGAATAGAGACTACCACCTCTCATTAGTGATATGCCACAACTAAACCCGAACCCATGATTCTTAATCCTATATCTAACATGACTAACCTACTCCCTAATCATCCAACCAAAAATCTCAATACACTTGCCAGAAAACAACCCAACAAAAATTACCAAACCAACCGACACAAACCCATGACCTTGACCATGACACTAACACTATTTAATCAATTTATATCCCCACAAATCCTAGGCCTACCATTAATCATCATTGCCATACTAATACCAACAATCCTACTTACAACACCAAACAACCGATGAGTAACCAATCGTTTATCAACCATCCAGACATGAATAATCAATTCATACACCAAACATTTAATATTACCAATCAACAAACCAGGCCACAACTGATCTATCCTCCTCACATCACTAATAACACTACTCATCACAATTAACCTCCTAGGCCTACTCCCATACACCTTCACTCCAACCACCCAATTATCAATAAACATAGGACTGGCCGTGCCAATATGACTAGCAACAGTACTCACAGGACTACGAAACCAACCAACAACCTCCCTAGGTCACCTACTACCAGAAGGTTCACCAACACCATTAATCCCAATCCTAATCGTCATCGAAACTATTAGCTTATTAATCCGACCACTGGCCCTAGGAGTACGACTCACAGCCAATCTTACAGCCGGACACCTACTCATCCAACTCATTTCAACAACAGTACTAGCCCTTACACCCACACCTATTCTGTCAATCATCACCTTAATAGTACTCATACTACTAACCATTCTAGAATTAGCCGTAGCTATAATCCAAGCCTATGTATTCACTCTCCTATTAAGCCTATACCTACAAGAAAACACCTAATGACCCACCAAACACACCCTTACCACATAGTCAATCCAAGCCCATGACCACTGACCGGTGCAATAGCAGCATTACTAACCACCTCAGGATTAGCCATATGATTCCATTATAACTCCACACAACTCCTAATCATAGGACTAATCACCATACTCCTAACCATAATTCAATGATGACGAGACATTGTACGAGAAAGCACATTCCAAGGGCACCACACCACACCAGTCCAAAAAGGTCTACGATACGGAATAATCCTATTCATCACATCAGAAGTATTCTTCTTTATCGGATTCTTCTGAGCCTTCTACCACTCAAGTCTTGCACCCACCCCAGAACTAGGAGGACATTGACCACCAACAGGAATCTCACCCCTAGACCCATTCGAAGTGCCACTCCTAAACACAGCAGTCCTATTAGCCTCAGGCGTAACAATCACCTGAACACACCACAGCCTTATAAACGCAAATCGAAACGAAACTATCCAAGCCCTATCAATTACCATCATCCTAGGACTCTATTTTACCGCACTACAAGCAATAGAATACTACGAAGCCCCATTCACCATCAGCGACGGAATTTATGGCTCAACATTCTTTGTAGCCACAGGATTTCATGGACTACACGTCATCATCGGATCATCCTTCCTACTAATCTGCCTATTCCGTCAAGTATTCTTCCACTTCACCCCTACCCATCACTTTGGATTTGAAGCAGCCGCCTGATACTGACACTTCGTAGATGTCGTATGACTATTCCTGTATATCTCCATTTACTGATGAGGATCATACTTTTCTAGTATAACAGTACAAGTGACCTCCAATCACTAAGATTCAGAAAGACCCTGAAGAAAAGTAATGAATACAACCACACTAACCATAACCACTGCCCTAACCCTAACACTAGCTCTGCTGACAATCAACCACCTACTAACAATTATAAAACCAGACACTGAAAAATTATCACCATACGAATGTGGATTTGAACCAGCAAAATCCGCTTGATTACCATTCTCATTCCGATTCTTCATAGTTGCAATCTTATTCCTACTATTTGACCTAGAAATCGCACTACTACTCCCATTACCATGAGCAATCCAACTATCACACCCACTACACGCCCTACTATGAACACTAACCCTACTACTTCTATTGACCCTAGGACTAGCATACGAATGAACGCAAGGAGGACTAGAATGAGCAGAATAACAAGATAACTAGTCCAATCAACAAGACAACTAATTTCGACTTAGTTAATCATGATAAACCCATGGTTATCTTCATGACTCCATTACACTTTATCTCCTCATCAGCTTTCATCATTAGTATTATAGGACTTTCATTCAACCGAGCCCATATAATTTCAACCTTAATCTGCCTAGAAAGCATAATACTCTCCCTATTCATCATAACATCAATATGACTCTCTCAACAACAAATATCATCATTTACAATCGCTCCAATACTTCTACTAGCCTTCTCAGCTTGCGAAGCAGCAATAGGACTATCCCTACTAGTTGCATCCTCACGAACTCACGGTTCAAACCAACTAAAAAACCTAAACCTCTTACAATGCTAATAATCCTACTACCTACAATTATACTAATTCCAACAACCATCCTCTGCAAACCGAACCAACTATGAATAACCACTACAACCCACAGCCTATGAATCGCCACAATAAGCCTAAAATGACTAAAACCATCCCCATGACAAACCATAACCTTTTCAAACCTTTATATAGCCGTGGACCAAATCTCAGCCCCACTATTAATCTTGTCATGCTGACTAACCCCACTAATAATTATAGCCAGCCAAAACCACCTAATCACAGAAACAACTCAACGAAAACGAATATTCATCTCAACCCTAATCTTTTTACAAACCTCACTAATCCTAGCCTTCTCAACCACAGACCTAATCATATTCTTCATCGCATTCGAAACTACACTAATCCCAACAACTATCATCATCACACGATGAGGCAACCAAATAGAACGCTTAAATGCAGGAACCTATTTCCTATTTTATACCCTAATTGGATCTATCCCACTACTAATCGCCCTAATATATCTATACATGCACTCAAACACCCTCTACATACCAAACATACAACTAAATCCTCAAACAACATCAAATACATGAACTAACACAATATGAACCTCAGCCCTCCTAATCGCGTTCATAATCAAAGCCCCATTATATGGCTTACACCTATGACTCCCAAAAGCACACGTCGAGGCTCCAATCGCAGGCTCAATAATCCTAGCAGCCATCCTACTAAAACTAGGAGGATACGGAACTATCCGCATCCTCATATCCACAAACTTACCAACAAACAACCTTTCTTACCCATTCATTATCTTGGCCCTTTGAGGAATAATCATAACAGGCTCAATCTGCCTACGACAAACAGACCTAAAATCCCTAATTGCTTACTCATCAGTAAGTCACATAGGACTAGTCATCGCTGCAGCACTAACACAAACAGAATGAGGAAACAATGGAGCAATTGCCTTAATAATCACCCACGGATTCACATCATCAATACTATTCTCATTAGCCAACATAAACTACGAACGAATCCATAGCCGAATCATATTAATAGCCCAAAACATACAACTACTATCCCCCCTCCTAAGCCTATGATGACTCCTAACCTGTATAAACAACATAGCCTTACCCCCAACTATCAACCTCTTATCAGAACTCACTTCAATAATTTCCCTATTCAACTGATCAAGCACAACAATCATCTTAACAGGACTAAGCACACTAATCACAGCAACTTACACCCTCTACATATTTACCACAACGCAATGAAGCCAACTACCATCACACATCAAAAATATTTCCCCAACCCAAACACGAGAACACCTCATCTCAATCTTCCACATCATACCCCCAATACTACTAATCCTAAAACCAGAACTAATCTGAGGAATTCAATTCTGTTAATATAGTTTAAAACAAACATTAGACTGTGGCTCTAAAAATAGGAGTTTAAACCTCCTTATAAACCGAGAATGATCAAGTCGAACTGCTAATTCCACTAACTAAGAATAACACCTTAGCCTTCTCACTTTTAAAGGATAACAGCCATCCGTTGGTTTTAGGCATCATACAACTCTTGGTGCAATTCCAAGTAAAAGTAATGTCAACTATCTTCAACTCAACCATACTACTAACCCTACTTATCCTGATTACTCCACTACTACCAACACCACTAATATCACCAAAAACAGCAGTAAAAACAGCTTTCCTTACATCAACAATTCCATTAACTATATTCACCCACATAAATATTGAAGCCATTATCACAAACTATCACTGACTATACACATCATCATTCACCATCAACATTAGCTTCAAACTAGACCAATACTCAATCATATTCCTACCAATCGCCCTATACGTCACATGATCTATTCTAGAATTTACTAAATGATATATATCCACAGACCCCCACATTAAAAAATTCTTCAAATACCTATTAATCTTCCTAATCGCTATAATAACACTAATCTCCGCTAACAACATATTCCAACTTTTTATCGGATGAGAAGGAGTAGGAATTATATCATTCATACTAATCAGTTGATGATATGGACGAACTGAAGCAAACCTATCCGCACTACAAGCCATCATCTATAACCGAATCGGAGATATCGGGCTAATCATTAGCATATCATGACTAGCAACAAACCTAAACTCATGAGAACTCCAACAAATCTTTTCATCACCTCACCAAACCCCACTACTACCACTACTAGGCCTAATCTTAGCAGCAACAGGAAAATCAGCCCAATTCGGACTACACCCATGACTTCCAGCTGCAATAGAAGGCCCAACCCCAGTCTCTGCTTTACTCCACTCCAGTACAATAGTAATTGCCGGCATTTTCTTATTAATCCGAATACACCCAATCCTAACCACAAACAACATCGCACTAACAACATGCCTATGTCTAGGAGCAATCACAACATTATTCACTGCCTTGTGTGCACTCACCCAAAATGATATCAAAAAAATCATCGCTTTCTCCACATCAAGCCAACTCGGACTAATAATAGTAACAATCGGCCTTAATCAACCACAACTAGCCTTCTTACACATTTCACTACACGCATTTTTCAAAGCAATACTATTTCTATGCTCCGGATCAATTATCCACAACCTAAACAATGAACAAGATATCCGAAAAATAGGAGGACTACACAAGTCCTTGCCATTCACATCATCATGCCTAACCATTGGGAACATAGCACTAACAGGAACCCCATTTTTAACCGGATTCTACTCAAAAGACATAATTATCGAAACAATAAACACTTCACACCTAAACGCCTGAGCCCTACTACTAACACTCTCAGCAACCCTATTTACCGCAATCTACAGCGTACGAATAATAATTATAGTACAAACAGGACACCCACGACACCACTCACTACTAACACAAAACGAAAATAACACCCTAATCATCAACCCAATCGCCCGGCTAGCAGCAGGAAGCATTATCGCTGGATTACTAATCTCATCAAGCTTCATCCCAATAAAAACCACACCAATAACTATACCCACATACATCAAAGTATCCACACTAACCATCTCCCTACTAGGACTTCTAATAGCCATAGAACTAACAACCTTTATCAACAACATAACCCACCAAACCACACCGTACAACTTCTCAAGCTCACTAGCTCACTTCAATACCTTAACCCACCGTTCAACACCAAAAATAACATTAAAACTAAGCCAAACAATAGCAACACACCTTACCGATCTATCATGATACGAAAACATCGGACCAAAAGGATTAGCAAAATCACAAACAACCATAATCACACTAACATCATCACAAAAAGGCCTCATCAAAATTTACACAACCTCATTCATCCTATCCATCACCATCATACTCTTACTAGCCTAATAGCACGAAGAACACACCGAGAAACCCCACGAACCAAACTTAACACCACAAACAACGTCAAAAACAAACCTCATCCAACCACCATTAACAATAAACCTCCTCACCAATAAAACCACGAAACCCCACTAAAATCCGCCCGAACAACAAACATCTCATTAACCCCACCAACAACCATTCCAAACCCACCAACACCTCACTCATTACACAAAACAACCACTATCAACAACAGAAAAACAACATAACCTACACACCACATAACCTCATCACGACCAGACCAAGCCAACGGATACACATCACCTGCCAACGCAATAGAATAAGCAAACACCACTAACATCCCACCCAAATAAATCAAAAATAACACTAACCCAACAAAACTACCACCCACCCCAACCAACATCGCACAACCAAAAATAGCCCCAAAAACTAAACCAACAACCCCATAATAAGGAGAAAGGCCCACACGCCAAACTAACCGTCCATAAAACATAACACACCCCAAAAAAGTAAACACAATACATCATACTATTCCCACTTGGACTTCAACCAAGACCTATGGCTTGAAAAACCACCGTTGTAATCAACTACAGAAACTCAAATGACCACCAACCTACGAAAAACCCACCCACTACTAAAAATAATTAACAACTCATTCATTGACCTACCAACACCATCCAACATCTCCATCTGATGAAACTTCGGATCACTCCTAGGAGCCTGCCTAATCCTACAGACTATTACAGGCTTATTCCTAGCAATACACTACTCATCAGACATCTCACTAGCCTTCTCCTCAGTAACCCACATCACCCGAAACGTACAATACGGATGACTAATTCGCAACATACATGCCAACGGAGCCTCTCTATTTTTCATATGCATCTACCTTCACATTGGACGAGGAATCTACTACGGCTCATACTTATACAAAGAAACATGAAACATCGGAATTATACTCCTTTTCACAGTAATAGCAACTGCATTCATAGGATATGTCCTACCATGAGGACAAATATCATTCTGAGGGGCTACCGTAATCACAAACCTATTATCAGCAATACCATACATCGGCAACACCCTAGTTCAATGAGTATGAGGAGGATTCTCAATTGACAATGCAACCCTAACCCGATTCTTCACTTTACACTTCCTCTTACCATTCTCTATTATAGGCCTAACAATCGTCCACCTCATATTCCTACACGAAACCGGATCCAACAATCCAACAGGCCTAAACTCAAACATCGACAAAATCCCCTTCCATCCATACTTTTCATACAAAGACGCCCTAGGACTAATCCTAATACTAACAACACTACTCACCCTAACCCTATTCTTCCCAAACCTACTCGGAGACCCAGAAAACTTTACACCAGCTAACCCACTCTCAACTCCACCACACATCAAACCAGAATGATACTTCCTATTCGCCTACGCTATCCTTCGCTCAATCCCAAACAAACTAGGAGGAGTACTCGCCCTACTATTTTCCATCCTAATCTTATTCCTCCTACCAACCCTCCACACATCAAAACAACGCTCAATAATATTCCGACCCATTTCCCAAATACTATTCTGATCTCTCGTCGCCGACCTATTAATTCTAACATGAATCGGAGCACAACCAGTAGAAGACCCATTCATCATAATTGGACAACTAGCATCAATCATATACTTCACCATCTTACTTATTCTACTCCCAATCACAAGCATCATCGAAAACAAGATACTAAAATAACCAAACCCGCCCTAGTAGCTTAGTCTCCTCTATCCCCAAAGCACTGGTCTTGTAATCCAGAGAACGGAGAAGCAGCTCTCTCCCTAGAGCAAATCAAAAGAGAAGGCATCAACCTCCATCACCGGCCCCCAAAGCCGAAATCTTAATTAAACTATCCTTTGACCCCAGGTAGTTCTTTTAAACCTTACTTACCAAAATTACAGCCGCATACCCCCTACCTAACCAAGCAGACACATGCCCCAAACACAGCCTATGTATTATTGTACATTCACCTACTTACCACTAGCATATCATCTACAATACAACCGCTTAATAAGACTAAACACATTAACATATAAAAGACATTCATGATTTACCAAAGACCAGCCAACCAATGAGAATGTATTATTTAAGACATAACTTCAACAGTACATAACACACTCATACACATGAGTATTCATGACAAAGGGAAAGCATAATGATACAGGACATAATATTAAATCATCATTTACAACATGGATATTCCCCAAATACATGGTTATCTCTTAATCTACCTAATCACGAGAAATCAGCAACCCTTGTATAGGTGATACTACATCACTAGTTTCAAGGACATGAAATATTGAATAAGCATATAATTCTTTTTAAAAGGCCTTCGGTTAATGTGTTCTATACCCTACTCAAGTAAACCAACATCACAATGTCTACAGGCATATAGTAGTTCTCTCTTTTTTTCTGTGTCTTCAGGCCCACATAAAGGTGATGACTGCCTACCTACTGAGACTGGACTTCAAGTCAATATGTTACTCGTTCATGATCACAAGCATGGTGTTATTAGATTAATGCTTTATGGACATAACAATTATAATAAACCTCACAATAGAAATACATCCCTTAATTCTTAAACCCCCCTATCCCCCCACACACCAAATGCCCCCACAATTGCCCACATACACTCTTGTGTAAACCCCTAAATACAAGAAAGATCACACGCAAAACATCTCTCACACACACACACACACAATACTTTAAATACAACATCAGGGCCACACTCATTACAAATCACCCACTACATCCTATATTTCCCTAAACAGATAAAAACATCGCATCACACTATATATCATATATATATATATATATATATATATATATAT